>NW_011338487.1:476115-485399 GCF_000735185.1 Notothenia coriiceps
TTTCTTAAAAACTTAATACCACCTTTTAGTTCATAACCAGGTTCATTGTTTTTCAAGTAGAGTTATGAACGCAATTATACGGCGAACAACTACCGTTACTGTCTCCAGGTTCGCAAAGACATTCAGAGTGTTCCAAAAGTTTTGAGCAACGACATAAAACCGCGGTAAGCAGGTAACGTCATAGGAGGAGATCTCGTGCACTTACACAAGCCCCGACAGCACCGTGGGGTGTCTCAAAGTGAGGGAGGTTTTGCTAAAGATATCTCAAAAGGGCTACGCGTGAAAAACGGAGGGCTAGTAAACTAAAACCTGTTAAACGGCTATGGGACTAAAAAGGGCTAGGCTAGAAATACGTTACGTTAATTCTCCTTTTTTTCTTTTTTTCGTAAGTTCAACAGGGATTCCAATAAAAAAATAAATTTAACCTATATAGAGTGGGTTGTACCTTATATGCGAAGAAAAAAGATGTCGTCGTAACCAGTCAGAGTCAACACGTCGTAACCTGAAGTTTTGTTTTATTTGCGAAAGTCATGAGCAGATCGATGGACGAGTGTTAGATCTGTGCGACGCGGGACGGGTGAGACACGGTCTAAACCTCTCTTTATTCGTTGGTCCAGATAACTTTTGGTTCGGGGTTTTCGGCTGGTCGTCACTAGCCCCATAGCTTCGGCGCTAGTGCCTAAAACTTTTCTAGGCTTAGCCCTGCTTTTTTAGCCCTAGTGCCTATATTTAATTTAATCATAATAAAAAAAAAATTTGTAAAAAAAAAAAAAAAAACCATTATAAAGTTACAATGAGTTTTTTTGGTTTTTTACTTGGGTTACCAAAAGTTGCAGGTGGGAAATTTCAGTAAGGGGACCTCCCCGGGGGAATTCCAAAAAAAAAAACCAAAATGGTTTAATTTTTGTTATGTAGGTTTTTTTACCCACCACAAAACGGAAGGGAAAAAAACCCCCCGAAACAAAAAAAAGGGTATCTGGGGGGACCCCAAAAACCGGGGGAAAATAAAAAAGGAGGGGAGGTTTTTAAGACCGGTTTGTTCTCACCCCCCCGTTCCCGCCCGTTCACCCCCAAGGGGGTGGGGGGGGAATTTAACACCCCATTCGTTCGATTTCGGGATTGCGCTACCCATTGAAAACCCCCTTTTTTCGGGAAATTTAAAAAACAAAAAAAAAAACCCTAGGGTTACGGGAAAAACGTGTTGGACCCTTTGACCCTAAGGGTTTTAACGGGGACGGAAACACCTTTTCTTTTTCTTTCGGGAATAATAGGGGGGTTACCAAAACCCCCCCCATTCTTATAAAGGGTTAAATTTATTTTTTTTTTATTGGGAAAAGATTTTTTCCCCCTTTGGGTTGGGGGAAAACTTTTTACGGAACAAAAAAAAAAAAAGGGGAAAAAAAAAAAAGGGAGAAATTACGTAAACCGTTATTTCCTAGCCTGAGCCCCTTTTTTTATGGGGGCCATTTAGGGGCCGGGGTTTAAACAGTTTTTAAGGGTTTTTTTTTACCCCTTAGGCGCCCTTTCGTTTTTTTTCCCGCTAGCCCTTTTTTGGGGAGGGGGATTTTTTTTTTATCTTTTTAGGAAACCCCTCCCCCTTCAAACCTTTTTGAGGGGAAAAAAACCCCACCCAAAAAACGGGGTCTCGCTTGGTTCGGGGGGTTTGGTTGTTAGGGGTTTGACGGGAGGGGGGGGGGGAATCTCCCCCCTTTTCTTTAGAAAAACCCTGTTTACCCTGCTTTTTAACCCGGTTTTTATGGTTTCGTTTGGGTTCAAAAAAAGAACCACTTTTGGGAACCCACCCCTGTTTTCTGAAAAATGTTTTTGGCAAAAACCCTGGGAGGGAAAACAGGGGGTAGACGGTTTAAGTTTTTCCCAAATTTTTATATTTTTCTGGTTTCCCAATTTAAACTCTTACTGGAAAAAAAAAAACAACCCCAAATAAACCTGGGTTTTATTGAAAAAAATAAAAAAAAAAAAGGTGGTTATTAAAAAACGGTCTTTTATTTTAAGGGGGGGGGGGAAAGATTTTTAAGTTCTTTGGTTTAAACAACCCCCCCCCCCCTTAAAAACCAAGACCTAAAAAGAAAGGAAAGGTAAGACAAGGAGTATCAACTCCATTTATGCGGAAATCCTTACTTTGTAAATTGTCCGGAGAGGGAGTAGAAAACAAAACATTCACCCCTTCTTGAAACGTGTTAATCCCAAACCCCGGAAAACTGAATTTATGAAAAAAAAACCGGGGTTAGTAGTTCAAAAAAAGGGAGGCTTTTGACCCTTTTCGGACGGGGACCTCAAAAAAAGGGAACGTCTCCCATTTTTCTGAACTTTTCAAACCATTTAAAATTTTAAGGGATTCAGTAAAGGTTAGAAAACATTTGATGTCTCAGTCTCCCCAAAAAAAAACACGTTGTAAAAAAAGGCTGTGTTGTTATTCAACCGGGGAGGGACTTGTTTTTTGTATATTTAAGGTCTAAAATTTTTCTAAAACACGAACGTAAAGAACCAAAAGGCGTAATTGCGAGGAGCAAAAACAGAAAAACCAAAAACCATTTTAAGTCGCATTGGAGGAAAGGGAAAAACGGTCACTTACGCGAAAAATCGAAGGGAGGGATTTTTTTTTCGGGTTTAGAGTTGACCAATCGCCGTTTGTTTGAGGGGATACTCAATAACCGGGGGACTCTCCGATTGTTACACCGAAAAAAAAACACAACTGTGCAAGGTACATTTCTCAGACATCAGGTTAAAACATTCAGGTTACCACAAGTTTATTTTCTGCTTTTTGTTGTTATATGTTGTGAGGTTCTCGGAAACTGTTTCAGGGTTGTTTTTTCATAGTTCCGTTTTCTGGGAGTGTAGTAATAGGAGCCGTTTGGCCGGTTTACAGTTTGGTCCACTTAGATTTATTGGTTTATTATGGTTGTGGGGTGGACTGGCGTAACGGCCTTCAAACTATTTTGTTATTCGTTAATTTGCACTTTACGTTTGTCTATTAAAAATTTTCTATTTATTTTATATTCAATTTATTCATTACCGGTTTCTGTCTTGTTAAGTCGAGGAAAAATTGTAGGGTCGGGTGATAATAAAATAAATATTGTTTTAAATGATTTTATTTAAATTTTAAGTTTTGTTTGTGAAACATATAAGGGTACTATTAGTAGAAAAAAAAAAAAAATCTAGGTCATACGAGTATATGAGGTCATAAATTGTCTTTTATTCCGGACTCCCCAGTCAAAAAGTTCTTTTTGGGTTTATTTCAAAACAGAAGTAAGATTTAGTGTTTCATTTTCGTTCAGGAAAAAAAACAATTTGAAACAAAATGGAAACCGGGAGTAAGCAATTTTCCGAAATGTCTCCCACCAAACTTTTTTGAGTGTCTTTGTTAGTTTTTGGTCCTTTGCCTTCGACGGTAGGTACCTTCCTGGGACAAAAAAATGACGGCGTCGCCGAAAGCCCTTTCTTTTAAGGGAGGGCCTAATATTTTCTGGGTGTAGTGCGGGTCGGTTTTGTTTGACAAGTTAGACCGAACCGGCCAGGACCGGTCGCAAAAATGACGGGTTCGTAGGCCTTGGATTTTGGCGTGTTGTCTGAAAACCCTTTGTTCAAAAAAAAGTAGGGTTGGTCCGCGGGTTATTCTGTTAAATTTTGTGGGACTTTGAAAAAAAAAACTTTTTCTTTTTATGTTAATGTACAGTAGAACAACAAAAAACGTTGAGTTTTGTGATTATAGTTATAGTTTATAAGGTTAATTGACATTTAACACCCCCTTTGGAAATTCTTACAATCCATATTTTGAGGCATCTCGTTAATTCCGTCAACACGTTTTTCTTCTGTTATTATCTCTGGTTTTCACACCAGGACTTTTCCGACATTGGTGGGGGCCTTGTACACCCCCCCCCGATTTCTTTTTGGTTAAATTTGTCTAAATTGTTTCCTCCGTCGCCCCCCACGACGCCCTGACAGACCGTACGGGCATAGAGAGGGGTCTCAAAACGAGCTATCTCTCGTCCGGTTCCGGACAAACCTTTTCGTTTTGTAACTCGGGTCCTCGGGACCGGGAAAAAAAAAAACAAAATCTTGTCTCGTCTTAAAACAACAAATCGTTTTTAGGAAATTTTTCCCAAATTTTGGGTGTCCAGAAAAGGGGACCCTTGGGTACTTAAACCGTTAAGGCGACCGGGCACACGGAGTCCCACCACCCGCGTCTGTAGAAAGTTGTCCAGGGGACGACGGCCAGGAACATCAGGGGGTCGTTTACCGACCCGTGATTATAAAGAAAAAAAGGACAAATAGACAACAAAAACACAAAAGTGAACAAAAACCTCTTCGGGAAACCACCGCGGATTCTAAAAAAAAAAGTATTTGATGTGACATTGGATAACAAGGCATTTTACCGAAATTTATTTTCTTGGAAACCTTTGGAAAAAAAAAAAGGGGAACAGGACAAAAACCCCGCTGACCACCCAACCTTCTCCCCTCACGCCAGCAGAAAGTTTGGTCTTCCAAAACACCCAAAGCTAGGGTCGGGTACGTCAAAGGGTTGTAACAGCTAACCCTTTAGGCACCCGTTCTTATGAAAAAAATTTCGGGGACTTTTTCAACGAAGGGGCTACCGTACCGGGGGTTGCCACACACTTACACACCACTTTACCAATTCCAGGGGATGATCTCATTCATGTGGACGAGAATAACTTACCCAACAACTTAACCCACTTCAACTGTACCAATCATTTTTTTTTTACATTTCGCGACAACTCCCCAAGGAAAAAGTTTTCTGAACCTAAATGTGTCGGCGATATATTCTCATTGTCAGGGGTAAATGGTTAAACAGGGTTAGGAATTTAAAACTTTTAAAACCAGGAAGCTTTAAACCAAACCGTTCTAAAAAAAAAATTTCTTAAGAAACTATCCGGGAATTGAGACCTAGAACTCAGGTACTTTTTTCATCTTTAAAACGAATAAAGGAAAACAAAAGGTTATAAATTTGTGTGACAGGGCGGTGATCACGAACCGCATGCGCCAATTTTTTGCGGCTTTGGCCAATGGAACCTGAAGGAATTTTTTCTAACAAGCCAAACGTCAAGCGCCAAATTTGGCCTTGCAGGCCCAAAAATCAACTAATAACTCTCAAAAAATTAAAAAGTTCACTTAAATTAACAATCGAGGTGTTATTCAAAAAGTGTAATTCAAAATACGAAGTGTTCTTTGAACTGTGTTCGGTACCCTTTTTTGGACTTTCGGAAGAACCCCTGGAACTTGGGCCTGTTGACTTGACTTTACACTCAGCGGTCCAATTGTTGTTCGGTTGGATGACCAGGGGGTGGCCGGAGGAGTTATTTCGCCTTTCACCGGCGGGGACTACCAAAAAAAAAAAATTAGCGGCCCTTGGTCGCGTTACAAAGTTTTTTACGGGGACAAAAAAAAACCGGTAATTGAAAATAAAAGGATATTAAATAGAGAAGTTAACCAACAGGGGTTTTGATGCTGGGCCCCCGGTTTTTACGTTTCCGCGTCTTCCGGGTTAAAAAAACAAACTTAGGCCGAGCAGTTTCGAATAAATTTTTCATTTTTTACTTTATACCGGGTGTTTTTAATTTCAAAACACCCCCGTATCAGAATATAAACATTTTGAAAAATTAATTTGTACTATAACAACACAATTATCCGGGGGGGTGTTTAAAGATCGTTTAGATTCAACTTACAGTTCGTTTTTTTTCGAGTTTAATTTGAAAATAAAAAAAAAAAATTTGTTATTGTATTCGTGCACATTTAAGGGGCAAGCTTCTTGTCCGTCTGGTGTTCACCGAAAAAAGAGTATTGCCCAAAATAAAGGGAAGAAAGCTTAGAATGCGCACTTTTGATTGTGTTTGTTTGTCAATTATTTACTGTTTTGTATCAAAAACCCAAAATCTGTTGTGTTTAATTACTACGTGGTCGTTTACAACTCTACTGATTCAGACAGTGATTTTCTGGAATTTTCGTCTCTCATTTTGTCTCTCATAGTTGAGGTATACCTAGGATGAACATTACAGGCCTCTCTCATCTTTTTAAGTGGGAGAACTTGCACAATTGTTGGCTGACTAAATACTTTTTTGCCCCAACATTAGTTTTCCCTCCGAACTGGGAGCTGCCCTGGAGTTCTTGCAGAGGTAAGACTTGAAGTGTAATTATTCTAAGTCATTTCATCTTAAGCTACAGAGTAGAGGTTTGTGCACATTTCTGACACACGATAAGTGCTCCTGAAAAAACAATATAATCAAGATAAAAAGATTATTGTGCTGCATTCTGTTTCGCATTACGCTCTCGTTTTGTCTTGGGTTGTAAATTCAGCCTACCCCTTTCCTTTGCAGTGGTGTGCTTTAGCTCCTCCCTAAAAGCCCAAACTCACTCTTAGCCAATCGGTGGTATGTTTATTTCAGCTCAATGAACATGACGGAAAGGACAGAGGGTCTAAGGACAGAGGGTCTGAGGACAGAGGGTCTAAGGACAGAGGGCGTCGTATTGTCATACTGATATTCTGTACAAACTGTGAAGTCCACTGAGACAAATGTAACATTTGTGATATTGGGCTATATAAATAAACATTGATTGATTGATTGAAACGCCATGTTGCCACATTTAGGTCGTCTGACGGGCCTCTCTTTTTCTCCTAACTCCAGCTGCGCAGCTCCATGTCCCAACAACAGACAACAAATACTATGCAAGATTTGCAATGCTGGGGAGAAGCGACGCTACCGGCTTAGCTAACATATTCAGTAGCTTTACGTTAGCTTTGCTACTTTGAAAACAATGTAGCTTTCCCTGAAGCTTGTACCACCAAGTAGAGGCTTAGCGGGAGTGTCAGCACCTGATGACAATGGAATCTGACGAGGAAGACGCAACTATTTCATGCACCGAAACGGGATGGGCACCGAAACCTGGTATTATTGCAGTGAACCAACACATTAATACTTCTTTCTGTTAAATACGATGCTTTTACACCGCTCACTCTGCTGCTGAAACGCACCTCATCTGCCCCAGTTACACACTCTCAAGATGGCCCTCGCAGCTACCCACATTCAAAGTGACCGCTTGCTCCTCTTTACAGACCTGCTGCGATACTGTCCAGTGTGATAGTGATGCCAAGTCACGACTTTATATAACAAAGCTCTATTCAAAAATATGCTTTTTTAGCATATTGTTGTGTTGTTTGTTTATTATATTATAACTTAGTACTTTTTTTAACACATTTAAGATAACTATACTACAACAATAAGCTCTCTGTGGCTCTTTCCTGCTGTAACGCTGCAAATTTCTCCTCTGTGGGACTAATACAGGTATTCTGATTCTGAAACCAATGCTCTAAATGTACAGATATGATTGTGAGGAAGCGCACACAATCCCTCACTAACATATAGCTTAACTATTTGTTGTTAAGAAAGGTAGTCTATTTTTCTTCCGAATTGTCTTTATTTCAGTTAAAGTTATAAAACCAGCTTTCCAGACAAATTCATAAAATGCATCTAAATTAATTTAAGTCTTTAAAACACACAATCACAAAGTAACCCCCATGTCCTTTGTTCAGACCTGGAAGCCATCTTGTGCCAGTGCTCAGAGGGGGAGCCCGCCTCCAAAGGACTCCTTATATGTGCTTTTTGGTTTGTTCCTTGCTGGTGAACGCAGCACCAGGCATGAAGTTTATGTTTCTGTAAAATAATGTGGAAGGCTAAGAAATAAAACACCTGTTTATTTTTGAAAGAAAACCCTCTCTCCATGTATAGTTTTTTCACCTACACCTCACATTGCATCAATGATCATAACAGTTAATGAAAAGTACATTTAAGAGTAGTATTGCCCTTTGACTTCAAGCTGTGTAAGTGTAAAGACAATTAATGGCTGTATCATCCACAGAATTTGTAATTATAAAAACTATTGTTTGTAGCACTAAATGTAAGTGTTCTGGGTCCGCCAAGTATTTGATGTGTTATAGTGACTCCTTCTAGTGACTTTCTGACGTGACGTACTGCATGAAGCAGTTATTTTTAGTTCCCATTTGACAGGAAGTTAGCTTGAGACATTTCAGAATAGCATGTGTGCTCCAGCTAAGGTGATATCTGTTTATCCTGTGCCATCCATCGTTCAAGGCCCTTGGCATTACCTGTAAGATTTTATGTTTCTACATTATATATCTTTACTTTGAGTGCATTATTGTGATCATTGATCCCAGCTGACATTTTGTAGTTGCTGTATAAGCAATATAGCCTAAACATTGCATCTGTACTTTGGCACTGACCTAATTGCATGCCGTCTTGGATATCTATCTATGTATATGTAATTATTATGTCATGTAGTTGATATTCACAATTGCTCTTGTTTCTGTATTCTTTCAGTTTCACACTGCTTGCTTAGTAAAGCTTCAAAACATCACCTCGTGGTCCTGAGTTTTACTGTGTGAGAGTGTTTATCTCGCTGGTTAACCGAGAAGGAGATTTCGGCGAGGCCAGTATAGTTACAGTACCATTCGATACCAAAATCGTGGTACTTGAGATGGACGCTTTGAACTCACTATTTACGAGCCCGGAAGTTTCATACTATTTTATAACCGACAACAAATCTGTGTTAAACTCAGTAGGAGAATAACGTTAGCTGTTAGCACCGCAGAGCTAGCGTTACGGAGGTTGAGTTACACTGTGACGCATTGAAGTTCTAGGAGGTGAATTATAACATTATCATAATGTGTTCGAGTTCAATCTTGCAAGTTTCACAAAAATATATGAGAAAAGGAATTAATATATCATTAAAACTATAATTGCTTAGTTTTTTTAATAAAAGCAATTATTTAATAAAAACAATTATTTAATAAAAACACATATTTATTTAGTATTGAATGTGGTTTTGAGAACCATCTAATTTCACTGGTAATGAAGTTTGAATCAAGAAACCCCTTATTTTATTCATGTCTTGTACTATTGTGGCCTGTTATTTGTATTATCTTCTATTATTATTGACCAGTTTTTAATTTGAATATTCATCATGTGATTCAGTATGTTATAATAATCATAGAAATGTTTAATACACATTATGTTGCTTTGTTATCTAAATATAATATGATATCAAACGTACCTTGCCCTGCCAAATCAGTTTGAATTTAGTTTTATTTTCTATAAGATATGAAGAATTACATGGACAATGGGACTGACAGAAGAAACTGCATATCTTCCTTCTTTCAAAACTCTCCAAGTCTGATCTAATCTGATGTTCTATACTGTGTCAGTGCTGAAATCAAATGCTTCACACTACATGTT
>NW_011338488.1:0-10013 GCF_000735185.1 Notothenia coriiceps
ATTCGATTGCATTAAGGCTTCATGATATCCTTCACAGTAGACATTTGAACATATCAAATAGCTGATCATCACTTTCCTTACATTTGGGATGATTTAGTCAACTTTGTAACACCCATGGTGTTCCCGGTCAAAAATGACCACCATACAGAAAAGGAATTAGTAACCATCTGGATCAGATCACACACACACACACACACACACACACACACACACACACACACACACACACACACACACACACACACACACACACACACACACACACACACACACACACACACAATTTGACACATGTCCTGCTCTTATGTGCCCCTCCCCCCACATGGATCACACCTGGCACACGCAATACATGTTCAGTGTCTGCTCTTTGTATATTTACTGCAGTGTTTCATGTATACCAGTAGTCTGATACAATATGTACAGTTTGAAAGGGTGTTAAATTAAATTTGGTGATGATTAATGGTTTTTGTGTTAATGTAAAAGCAGTTAAAACAGGACCGGTCAAATTTGACCGCGAACACCAAAGTAATGGGGGGGGGGGAACGAAGATAAAAGGAGGGTTAAATACCATTTATTTATGTAAGACTCTACAGGTAAATATGGGAAAAAAACATTTTTGACTGATAGATATCAGAGTGAAACCTAGCTACTAGCACTAAGACAATATTTGTTGTTGTAACGTTTTCTGAAATGTTATGTTTGAATATCTAAATGAGGCATTATCTGAGCCTACATTTCTAGGAAATCTACAAACACAAATGGAAAAACTTAATAGCTAAATTCTCCAAACTGTCCAAATGGATCAGTGCATTAAACATTATTTTTGCCCGTAGTGTCTCGACTTATATTGTCTTCTTATGTATCTACTTATTTTCGGGAACACTGAGAGTAACAAAGGTAGATTTTGGAGAAGATTGGTATCCTGCCACAATGACCGCTGACAAAGTCTAAATTGGAGTTGGGAATTGAGTTTCTCACCTTTTTAACAGATTAAACCCGAATGGAGGATTAGGCGGTTAAATTCAGGCAGATACAACGTGACACTGATTACTAAGACTTATAATAAAGTCAGGGTGACAGAGGACTACTTTAATGAAAATGTTACTGGGTTAATTAAGGCAACATCATCACATGAGAATTGAATAATTGAGCTACAGTAGCACAGGGATGTATACAGTATTGCACAGTGTAGACTTTCACTTACAATTCTGCATTTACCTGTTTACTGTTTGCAACCGTGAAGCAGGGAAAGACATAATGTGAAGAAGGGAAGATGGAAGCATGCCCATTTATTATTTCAAAATTCAGGCACCGGTGGACGGCTGCACTTTGTTTAATGTGCCAACTGGCTGCTTCTTTTTTATTGTCTAGACATGCCTGAGCATTAAAGAGCCCCACAGAGGGACATCAGACAGACAGGGAGCAGATGTTCACAGCTCTGGATTCAGATTCATAAACTGTACATTAGTCTGCTCCACTGCACCACTGGGTTTAATGAATTTTGATTTTCTTTGTGTGCTTAGCTCCTAATTGACTGCAAAAAACTAATGTTTATTATAAGACTACAACACTTCCTGAAGACATACACAAATACATGCATTTATACTTAGTGTCTCAAGGCCATTGCTAACACCAGATACTGGAGATGGAAAAGTGTACATGTGGTGATTTAAAAGCCTTATTCTTAGCATTTAGGCAGTCGTTATAATGTTTTTTTTAGGCAAAAGTGACCATTTGGGCGAGCTGGGGAAGAGCAAGGCCAGGTACTGTTAGCATAACAAACCCTAGGTTGACAACAGCTAATGCTAGTGCCAGCCAACTAGCTTAGTTGATAAGTTGGTAAGCTACTGTTAGCATAGCAAACGCTACGCTAGGTCACCAGCTAACGCTAGCACTAACAAGCTTGCTTGGATAAGCTAGGAAGGCCATTGTTAGCATAGCAAACGCAAGGTCGCCAGCTAACGCTAGCGCTAGCCAACTAGCGTTGTTAGCTAGCTGGGTAAGGGCAAGGTGCATCTGTAATTCTCTTTAGCTGTCATTTAGTAAAAACTAACACTAAACAAGCAGTTTTTAGGCGACGTAAATGTCAAACTTCACTTACATGAATGGACACACTATGAAAGGGTTAAAGAAAACTTTATATATTTATTTATATTAATATTTAAGACATTCTTTAGGTTGTTTGTTCAAAATCTCCTGTTTTCCTTTGGTGGACTTTGGCCTAATGAGCTCAGTAATTCTAAAACCCTGGCTGTTGAACAGTTTATTATGCAATGCACACATGAAAGAATACATTTCATTCAGAGCGACATGATGGGGTTTTATATGGCTGTGTTTACACTGTGTGTTTGTGGCTGCTGTGTCAAGTCTATTCCTGTTTTATGTGTTTAGTTAACCCTGCTCATCAGGGGGAAGCCTCTCTTGAAGCCTCTCGCTCTTGTAAGTCATCGGCTCTGACGGCTCAGGGTCAATTAGCCTGATCAATGGAGGACGAAGTGAAAAGGGATCAATAGGTTGAATATTCAGCTGTCCTTGTGAGGAGGGATTTGTCTCCGTTAACACGTAAAACCCTCGGGACATGCAGTGGAATAGCCTTGAGACTGGATTATAAGGAAGGCAGGATAATTATTATATTTTCTCCCTATCGTGTGAGCGTTTTCGTGATGTGTTGCCTCACTCCTCGGCTTTATCCTCTGGAGGTTATTGTTGTCATAGAGTCAACCTTCTGCATGGTGGCTGACAGCAACTCAAAACGCTCTGCTGAGTTGCAGGCTTGTCCTTGTAGCACAGAGCTTTCAGGCACTATAATACATATTTTGTGCTTCAGTGGGGATCAATAGCAGCAGGTCCACACAAACAAACACACACACACACACACACACACACACACACACACACACACACACACACACACACACACACACACACACACACACTTTATCTGAAGGTTAACTTAATAATTGCATTGAGTGTGGTTAGCATGCGGTCGATGCGTCGCTAACAGCATTACCCTGCAGTGTGACAGGAGAAGGTGTGAGGCGGCTAATGCATTAATTATATCTGCTGCTGTATACTGTGTAGTGATGGCTCACATCTGAAACAGCATTTACTACACAGACCACAGGTGGGAGAAGTACTCTGTTTCAGTAAAAGCCCTGCATTCAAAATGTTCCTCAAGTAAAAGTAGAAAAGTATTATCATCAACATATACTTAAAGTACCAAAAGTAAAAGAAGTCGTTTTGCAGATTGGACTATTTCAAAATATGTTTTATAATGATTGATCATGAAAGTGTTCTCAAAGCTGGTAAAGGTGCAGCTAGTTTGAATGACTTTGTATACTGCAGGGTAGCTTGAGAATTTACTCCAGGTGGAACTAAAGTCTGATTTAACACTTGATTATATTTCACATCATTCATCCACATCTGTGAAAAGGTATGAAATAAATCTAGCGGAGTAAAAGTACACGATCTACCTCTGAATTGCAGTGTGGTAGAAGCACAAAGATACTAGAAATGGAAATAATATTAAGTACAAGTCCCTATACATTTGACTTAAATACAGTACTTGAGTAAATGTACTTAGTTACTTTACCCTGACTGTAAGCTTCAAGCGGTGACCTCCCTTAAAAATAGTCATCTTAAACCAGTTTTGGTTTGATCTATAACTTTGGTTTTCAGAGGCTGTGTTTATCAAAAAGCAACGCTATCCACCGCTCACTCAGATAAAACACTGTGTGAGAAAAAAGGGAGACAAGTTGTTCCTGAGTGTTGGGAAAACAAAGCTCTTAGAGAAAAATGTGACATCCAATGCTCGGGATTGTTTTCAACCAGAGAGTGGTAAGTACTTTAGGTCAAAGGTCACATCACAGGAAGTGTTGATATTCTCTTGGGGTTGTTACAGCGCTGACAGCCAAGGACGGGCCACACGGATACGACGAGCCTTCCTCACATCCCACTTTCACGTTATCTATCCAAAGTGACACTTCAGCATCAAGCCAAGGTCTTCTCATTTAGCGTAGTGCCAGTGTTTCTCTGCCATTTCTAAAATCTGCACAGCTCTCCTCTCTGATCAAAGTATTTGTAATTTTTTATTTGACTGTAAATATTGCCTTTATTCAACATTGTCAACATCCACTTCCATGATATGATTTGTACTCTGTGCTTCTTGCAGTACTTTTATTGTTTTTTAATGCGTTTTATTATTTTATGTCTTCTATATTTATGTTGCATTGTTGGAGGAGCCTGGGACTTAAGATAAGATAAGATATGATAAGATAAGACGGACCTTTATTGATCACGTAGGGAAATTCAGGTGTTATAGCAGCGACAGAATAAGACAGAAACACAGATGCAGAAAAAGATGCTGTGCATATGGAAAAAAAAGGCTTTGAATCTTGAATCTTGAAACTAGCCCCCCTGAAATAAGAATTGCTCTTGTATATGACTGTTTAAAATAAAGTCACACAGAGTTTGGTTAGGGTCCTCTTTAATTTAGGTGTTTCTATAATTGTCACCACCTCTAACAAGGATTTTGGAAAAGATTATCTGGGCACATTATCAGAAATATGCAGCCAAATTACCAATATGTCCAAACTCTATTCTTGTTTTTTCCCCCTGTGATTCCAACACTTAATATAAAGAGGAAGCCTGATACACAATGTGGACAATATCTGGTTTGCTTACTGTACATATGTTTAGATTGTATTGCATTCTATTTCAATGACTGCTTTATTTTATTTTCAATTTTGCTACATTTCTTTCTTATTTTTTTATAATGTTATTATAGTGTTCTTAATATAGTTCGCGTATGTATGCACCACGACACCAAGTCAAATTCCTCGTACGTGTCAACCTCGTAATAAACCCGTTTCTGATTCTGATTCTGATATCCCTTCTATAAAATATGGGGGACATTCCTACATTTGTGTAATGTATTTTGCTGAAAAAAAAACAGAAATACCAATACAAATATTTGTTCAAAAAAAGAAGCCCTCTAGCGACGGTACTGCTGGGTTTTATCGTGGTTTATAACAGGGTTTGGTCAGATTTGTGGCCCCCGAGATTGAGGCTCCTCGCACGGGACATTCCTGACCCTCCCTCTCGTGCCTCAGTGCGCAGACTCTCTGTCAGGCAGCAGGCTGACAGTATGGCGGCGGTGTGCAGCTGGAGGAAGGATGCTACTGTCGCCCGTCATGTGTCAATCGCCGGTAGGACGTAAATGGAAATTTGACGGAAAAAACAGAAGAAGGATTTAACGAGACAGGCTTGTGGACGTGAGCTCCAAAGATGTCGAGACTCGCCGACTACTATCTGGTGGTCGGTTACGATCTCGACAAGCGAGGTGGGTCCCTTCAGTTAGCTGTTAGCTGCTAGCTTTTTAACGGCGTATTAACAGCCGTTGGTAAACAGAAGGAGGCGGGGACCGCGACGTTACTCTCAACTGACCCGCGCTAGATGACGTCAGCGGGTAGTTAGCCGTCAACTTTACACCGAGGATGCGCTAGGCCTCTTGGGATTAGTGTGCTTAAATGCTAACCTCTGAGCTAATGTCATGCATTTCAAACAGGGAAATACATTGAATGAACCAGTCTTATGCAGTGGTTTACCTTTGAGGCATGTTTTGTATGTAGTATGTAGTATGATGACAGCAAAGTAAGGCTAACTTTATGTGCTAAGAGCTACATGTTAGCCTGTGCCATAAGACTGATTTATTCACAGTTGTAGCTCCATATTCCCCAGTTGTCTCATTAACACATGTTTCTTGTGCAACATTCGCCATTTAAAAGGGGGAATTTTAAACTTTGCACAGAATCTGCAGGACAGCGGTTTGTCAGTGTTGTGGCTGCAGGATCCTGAGCACTCACGTTATGCACTAAAACCCTGCTTATTTCCGCTTGGATTTTCTTTAAACCTAATATACATATTTTTTTAAAACTGGAAATCAATGCTTCTCCTTGACGGGTTCTGTTGGGTGTTTTCTTTGTGTGTGTTTTGTGTGGATTAACCCAGATTGCTTTGCCCCTCCCTGAGCCCCCTCGGACCGGAGCTGTGTTCCCTTGTGTTGTTGGGACGGGGTTTGGACCGTTATCTGAGCTCCCCCCCACCCCCCCCATTCAGCTGGAGCCTTGGCCTAGATCTGTGCAGTATAATGGCTCGTTTAATCATGAAATATTCAACCCAACTATCCAATGGAAGCATGCATCTTGAAACGAGTCTTTTATATAGAGTGGATTTTCTGCCTATGATTTATTCACAAGAGGCAAATTGTAACATAAAGCCAGGCGGGGAAACTGGCTTTTATCTTGATTATGCTGGAGCAACCGACATCACTTTTCTCATTGCACTTATTACACCTTGTATTTTATTTTTTTAGTGGGGGTGAATACAGGATGTTATAACGTGGACACTGCAAACGCTGCAGAAACTCTCCTTCCTGTTCGACTCTGCCTGAATGCAATGCAGAGCAGAACGGGCCAGTAAAAAGCATCTGGGACCCAGACATTAAAGCCTCAGTGGCTCTAATGAATCAAGGCTCTCATGCCTTGTAAAACCAAACACTTGAGGGTGATGATGATTGTTGGCGTTGCCCTACTTCTGCTTCCTCTCTGCTTTTAGGTGGAGGCATTGGGTTAAACATTCCCAATAGCCTTAATTGTTACCATCAGCAACATCATTGCCATTACGTAATGCACCGGCAGTAAACATTCACTTCCTATATTCATCCTCTGCAGCTAGATCGATACGATTCTGCACAGTCTTTACTTCTGATACTGTCTTATGCTCTCGTAGTTTGTCGAGATCCTCACATATCATTGCCAGTCCAGAGATGGAGAGTCATTTTATTGATTCTCATTGTGTGTAATCAATTATCAGGTTCTTGTGCAGGCATCACGTTCGGGGTTGAATTCAGATTCTGACGCCCACGATTTCCAAAAATCTACGATCACTTTGGAGGTTGTTTTTTGAGATTTAAATATTTCAGTATTTCAATCCAAAATCGTTCTTCAATTAAAAGCAGATTCTGGATCCGGCACATAAGGATGCTAGTTACGGGATCCACTCCATTTAGCAGTACGCTAATAAATGTGGTGTTGCATTTAATGGCACTAAAGCAGTGCAGAGTGTGAATCAGATTATTGAGTTTCTATATATGAAAAGCTTTATTAACTGATGCAATAATGTGAACACCCAAAGGCAAAGAAATAAACCCTTTACACCTTTTTAAGATTTCTCAAATCAAATGAGAAATAGCCGTTAACTATTATTAACAGGCCTTGCATGGTATCTCAAAGAAAACACTTGGCTACTATTTAGAATAAATGGTCCTCGATCATAAGAATACAAGGAATTCTGAAGCACAGTGGAGTTTCCTCTTGTGTTTGAATACTTCATACATCCTGTGTGTGTGTGTGTGTGTGTGTGAGACTGTTTGCTGGTTGTCACTCAAACAGTGGAATTTTTTGCAAGCGTGGGCACTGACAGGTTTTCAGGTATGACATCATCGCTGCCTCTCAGAGCGCGTACAACACCCTGTGGGTGTGTACAAACAGAAACATCCTGCAGGCAGAACGCTTTCTTACGCTCTTGTTCACGACTAAAACCCCTTTTTGACTTGTTAAACAGATGCAAACCTGGAGGCAGAGTTTTAAATCTTTTATCCACCCTCTGCATTTGTCTCTTAGGTGTCAAGTTGCTCCCACTGGGATCAACCTAGATGCTAAGTTTTGCTGTCAGTGGATCTTGCTTAGAGCCAAGATGGCTGCTTATGGGTTGGAAGAGTCCATAGTGGCTGCCGGGGTGTGGTCCCTCCTGTATAAGTCTTTCTAGAGCATGTCACTGTGTTTTGACAGCGGTTCCTCTGCGCCACTGCAGCCGAATGCACATGCTGTCCAAGGGCCAAACAGGAAGCTGGGGAGAGGACCTGAGGGAGGCTCGAGTTTAGAGCCAGAATGGTGTGTGTGTGTGTGTGTGTGTGTGTGTGTGTGTGTGTGTGTGTGTGTGTGTGTGTGTGTGTGTGTGTGTGTGTGTGTGTGTGTGTGTGTGTGTGTGTGTGTGTGTGAACCAGGAAAGGGGCGCGTCGGCAACTGTGTAAGGCACTTTCATTAAAGACAGTGGAGACACACACACACACACACACACACACAGATGCTAACATACAGGCTCTATTGTAGCTCCATCTGTGTGCCTCTGGCTGAGAAGTTTAAGAGTGTTGGTCATTGCAGTGGCGGCCTGAAACAATGCAGAATAGTTGTTTTCAGGCGGGAGTGACAGCACACAAATCAGCCACTGAAGGATTGTACACACACACACACAGACAGCACAACAGCGCGCAGTGAAGTTAGGGCCATTCACAACATTAGAAGGCAGCGCGGCACACAGAGATACACCCGGGGCGGACTGAGCACGCAGGCTTTGTGTTTACAAATCTCAGGTTGCCTGTGTTGTCACGATGGTACAATTGGGACATGGTTGCTACAATACGATGGTAAATAAAACAAAAGCTTTGAGGCATTGTTCCGTAACTTGTTTGTGGCTCTATATGAAAACGCTCACACAGCCTAATAACACGTGTCTCATTTAACCACTTGTGCAAGAAATGGTTACTTCGTGGGTGAAGTGTTTCTTCTGGGTATCAAAACTGGCTTTCATTTTATTCTCACATCCATTGGGATTGCTGTTTTTGTGATTTTGCACTATCGTTTTTAAATCTATACACATGACATCTGTTGCATGTCTGCCCGATTCTTTGCCATTCATTCTGGAGTTTCTTTGAGGTTTATTTCTGTGTGCCCTGCGAGGGTCTGAGGACAGAGGGTTTTGTTTGTTGTACAAACTTTAAAGCAGAGGCAATGGTTTAGTTTGTGGTTTTGGGCGATATAAAGACAATCGAGTCATTAAGAATGTTTAGGTCAGATGCAGATCCTGATTAAATAGGTTAGTGTTTGGTTGATCCTTAAAACTCGAGGAAACCACGTTGTCCAGAGTCAAGATCTATTTAACATTAAACCGTTTTTTTAAACTTTTGCTGTGGTAGGGCTGTGCAAAAGGGTCAAAATCTCCTATCATGACATGGTTTGTTTCATATCCTGATAACCACTGAAAACCTGTAGTTAAATAATGTATGTTGCTTCTGTAACGCTGCTCCAGTGGCTCAGAGCAGCTTCGCTAAATGTTATGTTCTGCTTTGTGGGACAGCTAGCAGAGAGGAACCAGAGAATATTAGCGGCCTCATTTATGAAACCAAAAGCATCTCTGAGAGGGAGTGTGCTGCATGTAGGGCCTTATTAATGAATAACACAGGGTAACCATGGAGACGGGAGTAAAAACTAGAATGAACAGTTATCATTTAATTATGAACGTAAGTGCAAAAACAACACAAGGGTTTCAAGTGAAGAGAAAAGATAATGCTTCACAACATTTCACATTTCTGTGAGCGTTCTTTATACAATTTAAAACAACGCAATTGTGACAATAGGATGAAATACCGTTATCGTGACAAAGCTGTGACTAATTTATGTTTTGCTCACAGATGCACTCAGTAGAGCGTGAATGAAACTACATGCAGCTTGAAGGAGAAATAGAAACCTCTCAGATAGAAAGCAAGATGAAGCTGCGAGTAAGAGTGTGTGTGTGGAGGAGAGAGGAGTGTGTGTGCGTGTGTGCGTGTGTGTGTGTGTATGATGCTGCTGCCAGCAGTGCCTGTCTGTGGGCAGCCACTTCCTCCATCGCTGCAGAGCTTTCAGGCTCTCCAGAAATAGCCCCTCACAATCTGCCTTTCATAGGGGTCCGAGTGACGCTGGCTGCGGTACTCTGTGTGTGTGTGTGTGTGTGTGTGTGTGTGTGTGTGTGTGTGTGTGTGTGTGTGTGTGTGTGTGTGTGTGTGTGTGTGTGTGTGTGTGTGTGTGTGTGTGTCAGTCAGTCAGTCAGTCAGTCAGTCAGTCAGTCAGTCAGTCAGTCAGTCAGTCAGTCAGTCAGTCAGTCAGTCAGTCAGTCAGTCAGTCAGTCAGTCAGTC
>NW_011338488.1:10034-26073 GCF_000735185.1 Notothenia coriiceps
GTAACAACGGACTATTTTTCTTAGCGGATGCATGTCAATTTAAATCAATACATACAACTATTTTTTAAATCAATACATACAACTATTTTTTAAATATGTTTTATAATGATTGATCATGAAAGTGTTCTCAAAGCTGGTAAAGGTGCAGCTAGTTTGAATGACTTTGTATACTGCAGGGTAGCTTGTGGATTTACTCCAGGTGGAACTAAAGTCTGATTTAACACTTGATTATATTTCACATCATTCATCCACATCTGTGAAGTAACTAAAGGGATTAAATACATGTAGTGGAGTAAAAGTACACCATTTACCTCTGGTCTGTAGTGGGGTAGAAGTATGAATTAGCATTAACATGAATATACTATAAGTAAGAAGCTGAATCCCAGAGTACTCAGGCTCCAGGGTTTGGCTGATGGCATGATCCCGCTTCTCTCTCAGCTTCTACTCCACCCTTGTTTACACCCGGCCTGCTCCATCCCTCTCTATCGCAGTGTGCAGGGTTTTGTAGAGAAGCTGTGCTGGCATGAGATCTGGCTCGCCTCACGCTGTTTTCTATTCTGTGCACAGAGTGTCTGCTGCTGCGCAATCTACTCCGTCCATCTGGACTCAGGAGATGGGAGGATAGAAAAAGAGAGAGAAATAAGGTGGGGGGAGAGAGCTGGGGGTGCAGAGGCAGAAATGAACAGCCTGGTTGGTTTGTAAACAAACATGGATGCAAATACATCATACGATAATTTTAATTCTAGTTGCATGTGTTACCTCGTTAGCCAGCTGGGCATCTCCAGGGCCCAAAACCCCCAGGGGCCGCTAACAACCCCGGGCTCTGGTTGTAGTAATTACCCGCTCAGTCAGCCACACCCTGCTGCCTGCCAAGCTCCATAAGGACAGATTGCCACTCAAAAACTAATGATTATTTTAAAGATCGTACCTTTTTTTAGCTTGAGACCATAGATTTTATCAGCTGCGATGACAACTGTTGCTAGCAGATTGTATCAGCTTTAACTAGTTAGCTTCAGTATTGATGCTATCGATGTGATGCTAACGTTATGTCCACGAATTGTTTTAAAATGTTATCTCTGGCTGACTTTGTAGGGTTTCCAGCTGACAATGTTTGAAGAAAAGAGGCCAGTAAAAAGAGTTTTAAGTATAATTTGATGGTGACATACAAGACATCATGCTGCTGCTACTCTTGTCAAGCTTCATAAGGAAAGATTACTGCTCAAAAACTAATGATTATTTTAAAGATGGCACCTTTTTCAGGCTGGAGACCGTAGATTTTATCAGCTGCGATGACAACTGTTGCTAGCAGATTTGATCAGCGTTAGCTAGTTAGCAACAGTAATGATGCTATCGATGTGATGCTAACGTTATGTCAACGAGTTGGTTGAAAATGTTATCTCTGGCTGACTGTAGGGTTTCCAGCTGTCAAGGTTTGAAGAAAATACCTCTTTAAAGGGAGTTTAAATTTAATTTGATGGTGACTTACAAGAGATCATGCTAATACAATGAGGCTAAAGCTAGCTACTGCTGCTACTCCTTTCAAGCTCCATGAGGAAAGATTACCACTCAAAAAGGTAGAACTTGATTAAATTGGTTCTCATTTGAAAACTGGAGACTGTAGATCTTGCCAACTGAAAGGACACCTGTTGCTAGCCGATTTTGATCAGCTTTAGCTAGTTAGCTATAGCAAGGACGCTAATATAATGACGTTAACAGTATGTCCACGAGTTGGCTGAATATTTCATCTGGCTGACTTTTGAATGTTTTCAGCTAACTCAGCTTGAAGAAGATCACCTAGTAACATGGGTAATGAGGCTACATCAACCAGGCACAAATAGGATTGATTACTTAAAATGACTGGCCCAACACAATACATTTTGGGGCTGATCCAAATCATGGGGCAGGTACGCTAATTATTTTCCACTTTGTATTCATGTGTCAACAGATATTTGACAAAAACTAGGACCGTACATAAAATACAGCATGGGTGTTTCTCCCCACCTTATAAGGTCTTCAAGGCTTCCTTTTTTAAACGTTTCATGTTCAGATAATCAGATTTAAGAAGGAATGAGCCCTACATATGTTAAGGGATTTAAAGGTCTCTTTAACCATTGCACTTATAAAAGCCAGTTTACCAGCATTGGGTGTTAATGTCAAGCTTTTCTCATGTGAAAGTGTATTTCTGTACCTGATCTCTCTTTCTCCTTCTCTTTGTGTTTTTTTCCACCAGGATTTGCCACTTCCTCGCAAAAACAGCAGGTGAGTGCTTCCCTGATTCAACTCAGCGTCTCTTTCGCCTTCTCTCAAGGGGGAGAGGGCGAGAGAAAAACAATCACACCTAGAGAAGCTGCCAAGCATGATTAGCACGTTGGGTTTCTGAAAGCTCTTAGGACGGTGCTTGTGGCGTGGAGTGTGCAGTCGTTGAATAGAGAGGGTTAGTCTGTTGGCGTCTGATTAAAGCAGCCGGAGCTCTGGAGGCTATCCATGGTGCTGAAATCCATTCTGCTCAGTTACTCCCTCTTCATCTCCCCCTCTTCCCTTCCATTGCTTAGTTATTCATCTGTTTCTCTCTTATTGCTACCCCTCTGGTTTCAGCACAGCTCTATTATTTAAAGGTCTCCTTTTATACTATTTGTATGCATATATTTAGGTCTCAGATATATACAAATATATGCATTTTAGACATCCCTCATATCCCTCTATTTCAGCCCTGTTAGAGAAACGCTGATTCTGGGTCCTTAGGGGAAGCTTGTGCCTGCTCAGAATTATTCGAGATACTCAGCTAAATGCTCAAGGATTATTTCTGAAACAGTATGGAGCTCAAAGGCTTTCTCTCTTGCGGGTTTACCAAAGGGTGAAATCCTTTTTATTTCCTGCTTCTTCACACACATGCTCTCCAGTACAGGTTAGCTCTGAGTGTTAGCGATGCTAATGTAAACACCGACCATATTACGTCCAAAACAGTGGGGCATTGTTTCTGATGGCAACATTTTTTAAAAGCATACAACGTGATTAAAGCAAATCACAGACGCATTCAGATGCAATTTATCTAAATTAAAGGGGACCTATCATGCAAAATGCACTTTTTGATGTCTTTTATACATTAAAGGTCCCATGTCATGGCCATTTCCACTGATCATAATTCCATTGTTGAGGTCTACTAGAATAGATTTATATTGTGCAATTTTCCAAAATCACTTTGGTTTCTCAAACAGCATCTCTGTAAACTACGTGTATTCACTGAATTTCACTCTCTGCCTTTAACGGCTCGTTGTAGCTCCAATAGCTCCAGCCCCCACCCTCCCTGTGAGCACAGTGTGCTCTGATTGGTCGGGACGTTGTGAATCGTGCTGAGCTCCGTGGAGCAGAGGGGACACCACACTGAGGCTAATCGAGGGTGACACACACTGAGCGGACGTAATAGAGGGAGACACCACCTGAAGGGACGTAAAGGAGACACCACACTGAGGGTAATAGAGGGAGACACCCCCCACACTGAGGGTAATAGCAGGGAGACACCACACTAGAGGGTAATAGAGGAGACACCACACTGGGGTAACGTAATAGAGGGGAGACACAAACTGAGGCGTAATAGAGGGACACGGACAACTCAGAGAGGCGACATTGTCTCGACAAGATCTAGGGACTAGTCGCCCCCCTAACTTCAGTGACACTCTCTGAGTTGTACTGTAGTTATGCAAGACCACTCCACTTTGGGGGTGGCGAGAATTAATTATAAATTGTATAATATGACAAAGAGTAGTTATATGTGTCCGAGAGCTATAAGATGTGCTCGGACAGAGACTAACCGACTTGTGTTTTCTAGTACGTCGTATGGGTATTTAGGGGAGACAAAGTCGGAGACAAAAGGTTTCACCGACTAAGAGACAGACAATGAAATCACCTTTATTCCTCGGGGGGGGTGCGGGGAGACTCTCTGTAACTACCGATGTTTCTTCCAATGTACAACTACATCTTCTGCTGTACTTCTCTCCCCTGGTACAACTACATCTTCTCGGTAAATAGTACACGTGTATTCAAGTGTCGTGTGGGGGTGGCGCCAAGGGGAGAAACCAGGGAGAAGAAGGGAGCAGTTAAAATGGAGTGAGTGAACCTAGCTTAAGGTGGAAGACCTGTGTTACACTCTGACTGGCACTCGCGGGGCAGGTTCGTTCCTCCGTCTTGCAGGTTTTATATTGGGCTGCACTCCGAAATAATTGTTTAGTACACGTGTATCAAGGTGTCGGAGCTTAGGACGAACAAGAGGAACTGTGTAGGACGTCGGTGTTTCCTAGAGTGTGGGTGAGATGGAAAGTATTGTTCTGTGTCGTGGGATTTATGTGTGTCTCCGGCAAAGAGTTAGAGCTCCTTGGGACCAGGTTCCGGTTATAAAACGTCCTACGATGCAGTAGCCCCACGGCGGCTGTTTTCCTGACAAGGTTAGAGGTCGTATGAACCTTAAGGTGGCTCGTTGCAGGAACCAAACCCCTTTAAAGCCCGACGTGATATCATCTGAAGCAAGGAAGTTTAGGGGTGTTACACAAACGACCGCTGCTGGCTCAAAGTTTTTGGGAACGCCTCTTACCCACTTGGATGCGTCGTTCGTGTGTAAATTTTACATTCTACATTCACTCCGCATCTTCTCTACACAACCATATACAATGAAGCAATTAAACAGAGTAGTGGTTTTTACAAAAGGACTTTCATTTCGTTCCAAGTATTAATCTATCTGTAGCAGCTCCATAAACAAACAGTCATTGCTCCACTACACACGCTTGGGCAATCTCTCCCACCGCCGTCGAACAATCGGACAATGTAAGAAGAAGCAAAAGGCTTCGCACCGAACCTTCAATATGAACGAGCAAAGACTCCTTCACTAACCTTATACGCTAGATGGTCGGTCGTAGGAGCGATGAACCTTTACCAGTGTCGACTATTGTATCTGTGTCCCCCCCCTCCTCGTTGTGTCTCGTGGTCGACTTGTGTTAGCCCATTTGTCGTTCCTTCCTTGCTGTCTCTACTGGCCTTTGTTGTCTGTTTCTACCCGCACTTGTAGGATATGGTTAATTAACGGTGAATTATTTATGAGACTCATTGCGTTAGAGGAGCAATGTGGAGTGTATGAATTAAAACAACAAAGAATATAGATAACAAGTGACCACTTTTCAGAAGAGGCACGAAAAGTATTTAGTTTTTACATCTGGACGTTATCAACCATCCTAAAGCTCGAAGACCCATTTCTACTAGGAGGTCCACCTTAGGTGTGTCGTCCCTCTTATCCAGCTCTTAGATTTCGACTTTAGTACTATATATAAAAAGACGAGTCGTACAACCGAGTACGTGAGTGCCTGGTGCGTCTCCCGCTCAGTCACCGAGTCCGGACCGCGACCTTTTTTTTTCTTAACAGTATGCACTCAGTCCGGAGAGTTATTGCAATTCATGTGCGTAGTTTTGTCCTTAGTATCTGTGTCTCCGTAACCAAGGCAACCAAAGAAACAAAGTTCACAGAAGAATACACTGCTGAAACTGAAAAAACAAAAACACACTACCCTAAAAAATGATAGATTGATTTAGTGTGAGAAAAATGATTCACAAAACAATGCGTACCAGGAACATAATTATAATGCCATAGAGAATATATGTCTGATTCTAAATAAAACAGTAAAAATTGAATAAACCGAAAAATCCAACAATGACCGAAAAGATAAAAAGTCCCTTTGATAACCTGACATAAAGACACAGAAAGAATACAGTCGGACCAAAAATTACGACGCGAATATGCGTTTTAAAGGGTATAGTTATTTCATAGTAGATAGATAGGTAGGTAGGTAGGTAGGTGGGTGATAGATAGATAGCCACAATAGGTCAGATAGGATAGTAGATAGTAATAGGTAGGTAGAATAGAATAGATAGCGCTAGGAGATAGGTGATGCTAGATAGGTAGAATCAGCCATAGATAGGCTAGCAATAAGCGGAGTAGGTAGTATAGAATAGATAGAAGAGATGGTAGATAGATAGAAGGAGTAGGGTAGAATAGATAGATAGGGAAGATAGGTAGACTAGGTAGATAGTATAGGTGAAGCAAGAATAGGGGAGATAGATAGTAGATAGATAGAAGGGAGATAGGTAGATAGAATAGAAGATAGGGAGATAGGTAGATAGATAGATAGGTAGGTAGATAGAACTAGATAGATAGCGTAGGTAGATTAGATAGATAGATAGATAGATAGGTAGATAGATAAATAGATAGGCAGGTAGGTAGATGAGATAGATAGATAGGGAGATAGGTAGATTAGAGATAGGTAGAAAGGTACGGTAGCATAGGATAGGTATCAGGTAGATAGATAGATAGGAGATAGGCTAATAGATAGGTAAGATAGGTAGGTAGATGAGCTAGCGTGGTAGGTATAGGGGAGAAGTTAGATAGATAGATAGGTAGGTAGTAGATAGTAGAAGGTAGATAGATAGAATAGATAGGATAGATAGGGTAGGTAGGTGATAGATAGATAGGTAATAGATAGATAAGCGGAGATTAGGTAGTAGATAGGTAGATAGTAAGGTAGAACCCATCGCATCCGGCTCGCGCTCACCGCCCTCAGCGGAGATAGTAGCATAGACAGAGTGCTCCAGGCTCTAGAGCTAGGAGCGATAGGTAGATAGAATAGGAATCGGTAGGTAGGTAGGTAGATAGGTAGATAGATGGAGTAGCCCATAGATAGGATAGGTAGGGTAGGTTAGATGCATGAGGTAGATAGAATAGGTCAGGTAGCATAGATCAGTATAGGTAGATAGGTAGATAGATCAGATTGTAGACGTATGATTGTAGACATTTTACTGTTACGATTCTACGAGTATAAGCGTCGAGTCGTAGATAGGCGCACACAAATTAGCGATTGTAAACGAATCATGTTCTTGTTTCGGTGGCTCCCGTCTCCTTCCAAGAACGCTAGTCGAAACACACCAAGTATAAATACTAGATCAAAGATTAGTTACAAAACGCATGCAAACTTTCCGTTCTCAGTTTGTTTGTGTCTCCGAAAACTCCCGGTCACTAACCGCCACATCACACGGGGTTTCCAGTTGTAAATCAATAGACATTTACCCATGCACCACTCCGATCCTGCTCAACAATGGTTTGCCCTAGTATCCTCGACTCCCTAGCAAAGCTCCGTCGTATGGTAATGGAATTGCGTATAGGGAAGTTATCACAAACCCGAGTTAGTACGTTCAAATTTTTTTCTCCTTGAAAGTGCTACGCAGAAGCGACCTTCGACACATTTTCCACTTCAGTTCGAAAATAACGTGGACGTCGATGTACACCAATATGTAGGCTTTAGAGATCTATGAAAGGGCGTCAGCGGTGCCACCTCGGTACACTGATAATCGTAATTTGTTTTGTGGGTTCCCCGATCTGTTTGCCCGCCATAATGTTAAATCCTTACAACTTATTATATAATTTTACAACTTCATGTTTTGACTACTAGAGAGTCACAATGTCATTGTCATACTCTGAGAGTAGCACGTGTAAGTCGTCTCGTCTGAGACTTTGGGCAGTCTGTGTCTCACTGGAGATGTGGCGGTCGAGTGTGAAGTTTGTGCTCGAGAGTCCTCTGTCACGAGACGTCTGTGACTGCTCTCGCACTTACTTGTCTTTTGTCTCGATGTGTTATGTGGTTTTAGACTTTTCTTGCCTGTAAACTGAATTTAAAATTGAAATACAGTTGTTCGAAGGGTATGGACATAATCCATCAACTTTCGTTAGATATTCAACTTTGATTATAAAAAACAGAAACTTGGATTATCATACGCAAGTGATATGGATTATGTCAATACACTTTAGAACATCTGTACTATGTAAATTAATTCCGTTGCCCAAGTCGCAAGAAGTCTGTGTCTCCTGGATGGTCGGCAGTGTGACAGGTCGTCGCCTCGTGAGAGTCTCTAGTTCATGTGACGTCTGTGACTCTCGTCCTACTTACTTATCTTTTGTCGCGACAATGGTGTGGAGTGTTTTTTAGTGTGCGTGTGGCCAGAGGTACATGGAGAATCACGCAGCCTTGTACGACCTATAGATCGCAGCCAGACCTCTCGCCGTCTGCCTTATCGTCCGCCCAAAACCCTTACACAAACCCTATTTTTCGATGGTGTTCGAGTTTACTCTTATCACAGACACCCGCTTCACACGCGCGTTTTTTGGTCGTCCTACCTTTCGCTCCTCCCTCCCTACTTCCCACCACCCAGACGGAAAAGTCTCTCCTTGTTGTCTTGCCTCTCCGTCCTCTGACACCCAGCAAAAGAGTTCGGATTCCTACGTGCATGTCTCACAGTAAGACACTGAAAAAAATAAGAAAGTTACAGGCACGTGAGTTTCTTGTGCTGTCCTCAATTTTCGAAAAAGTGACGGTCCGATTTACCTACCTTTTTTCCCCTCCATTCAATAGAGGCGATCTGCCTGTGACTGCCAGTAACCTGCCAATGTCAGTGATCTTTTGTCGTACCTCTAAAACTATCCTCAGTATGTCAAGTCCTCTTTCCTTTCGAGCCCCGCTCTACT
The DNA here is from genome assembly GCF_000735185.1 of Notothenia coriiceps. Taxonomy (NCBI): domain Eukaryota; kingdom Metazoa; phylum Chordata; class Actinopteri; order Perciformes; family Nototheniidae; genus Notothenia; species Notothenia coriiceps. Next base: position 18,589 of record NW_011338488.1, read on the forward strand.
GCTCGCTCGCCCGGGCGCTGCGTGCCCCGTGCGTGTGTGTTGATGTGTTGTGTGTGTGTGTGTGTGTCGTGTGTGTGGTGTGTTGTGTGTGTGTGTGTCGTCGTGTGTGTGTGTGTGTCGTGTGTGGTGTGTGTGTGTGTGTGTGTGGTGTGTGTGTTGTGTGTGGTGTGTGTGTGTGTGTGCTGTGTTGTGTGTGTGTGTTGTGTGTGTGTGGTGTGTTGGGTGTGGTGTGTGTGTGTGTGTGTGCACACTGCCTGTGCTTACCTACTTCGTTCGCTAACTTACACTCATTGAATTACCTACTGCAATGCATCTAGGATGCATCTCTCTTCTCCTTTCGTGTGTAAGTTTACCCTCTACAAGTTCACGACACCTTGCTCTTTTTGTGATCTTCGTCTACCAAATTGTCAATTCTCGTTCACTCGTAACGGTTTACTCTTCAGATACTCTTTTACTGCGGTGAAGAGCGGAGACGCAACTAAGTTAGATGGAGGCTCATTCGTAACAGTATTACTCAAAACTCAAAACATAACTATATAGTTACGTGATTTTAGTTTTTAAACTGTAAACTGTCTTGAATAACGTTTTTCGATCTGACTAAGAATATCCTTCCAGTACTCTTATTACCTGAGAGAGCATGAAGAGAGAACTGCAATGTGGAGATCAAACCTCTTCTTAATATTACTCAAATACTACAACTAAATGACCCATAATAAATTTTCAGAGAGAAAAATTTTCGATTTAATATTAGACTTTCGTGACCAAGTTGTAAATTTTCGTGACTTACGTTTTTATTCAGACTAACATATCTTCAGATACTTTATAACTGGGAGCTGAAAATGTCTATTGTAAAAGTATTACTCAAATACCCACACCTCACGTATGATTGAAATAATTTCCTTGTAAGTAGTAAAATAATTACTGTACGAAACTAAAATTTTTAAGACGTTTCTTCGATGTCGATAGTTAAGTACATCGAACTCGTGTTATCAATTTGCACCCTGGGCATAGCGTACGATAAGAAATCCGTTATCGTCATCGAGCATCTATATGTGATCTCTATATATTTTCTGCTGTACGGCCACTTCACACAACGAATTTCCTCATGTTCGTCTAGTGCGTAAGACTCCGGGTCGAGTCACTCAGGGATCGATACCACGTGAAGGACAACGCTATCACATGCAGTATAGCTCGCGCTCCCACCTAGTGCGCACCAACGGCGCGCGCACCAACATCCTCTAAACCCCATCCCCTCTTTCCTCCAAAATACAAAGACTTGCGACGCATGAAGGAGGCTGTGGTGGCCCCCTGTGCACAATTCCGCAGGGTACAGCTACGCAACCAAGACACATAATGGGCGAGGGGGAACACACAATACTTCCCAAAAAGACGTACATTTCGCCAGACCGTCTTCAGTTTACCGCACGCTTCTCCATTGTCGGCACATCGCCTTCATTTCGCAGATTGTGTATTTTCATGGAGGGCTTCTTGCCGGCAGCGCCAACTATGCCGCTAACGTAAGCCTAAAGGGCACAGGCCCATGGCCGTACCTACAGCCTACGCAATGCGGCCCTTGTTTACCCTCGGTTGCGCACCTCGGCCAACGCACCGCGCTCGGAATGACTTGGCGGCGACCCTAACCAGCGTTTAACTGGTTCAGGCGTGCCCTGAGCGAGCGCGTCTCCTGGACCACGCCTCGTCGAGACGACTACGAGCACCGCGCAGCGACGACGCTCCCGACTATTGTCCTGTCAACCTCTACGCCCGTTCTCAGACGACGACGTCTGGGCCTAATGAAGTGTCGCCAAACTAGTTGGAAAAGAATGAGTTATAGTTTGTGTGCTCCCACAAAATGACCAGCGACACTGAAACACACACGAGTCCCCCACTAACACGACACCAAAGGCACAGCGCAATTTGTTCCTTTTNTAAAACATTTTACGTAGGAGTTTTTTCTTAAAAGTTATTCACAAAGCCGCTGAGACCTACTCATACTAAGGATAAATCACTAAGAGTGAACTAAGAGTGACGCGCCGTTGCTATGGATGACGTCGATTCTCGTGCATGAGTTTAGAAGCGGTCAGTACGGTGATTGGTTGTTTAGAGCAGGCGGTCTCGGTGAAACTCATCCGCAACATCCCACACACGAGCCCACTAAAACAAGGAAATAGCCTCGGCTAGAAATGTATTCCTATCAAATAGTTGTGGACAGTGCAGTTAGCAGAATACACACATGATGACAAGTTTGTGCAGACCACGATAATGACGTTGTATATGCACGTTAAAGGGAGAGAGCAAACAATACAAATACGTAAATTGCATTAAATCGAGGAGGCAATTAAAAGCACCCTGCAAACTATTATCCAATGAGCATATTTCCAGCACTTAAACACTTTCAATAACAGCCCATACCGCCGTTCAAGTCCCCCTATCATGATGAATGAAAACAATCTGCGTGTTGATGGAATGTAGGCTACTTTCTTTCTATTGACGAACACGTCCTCATCTTTTGATGGCGCAATTATTTTTATGTGCGTCCCGTCAATAGCACCGACCACACCGGGCATACCTGCAATTGCCATGAAGTTGGCTTTGATCCTGTGTAGTTGTTGATTGTCCAAAGGAAACCGGATAAACTGTTGGATGATATGTGGTCTAGAGAGCGCGTTGATGGTTTGGTTTATGGCACAGCTGACTGATGGTTGCGATATTCCTAAATCGTCGGCATTGCAAAGTTGCATTTTCCCTGTTGCTAAATATCGTAGTGTTGCCAAACATTTTATTTCCGGACTAATCGGGTTATTCCTGTTAGTCGGGGATGTTATTGCATCCTGTACTAATTCCACAACAAGTTTGATACCCTCACGATTTTGCCTATATCTCTTGATCAATTCACAGTCTTCCATTGTCTCCAAAACATTTCGTCTCGCAGCCATTTTCAGATTCTTTGTGAATAGGTCTTACTGAGTTAGGAGTCCTCTCGAGGACTTTTAAGCTCTCCTAAACTTAGGTGCTACATTTAGGCCTAAAATACTTTGTGAATTGCTCTTAGTGAATAAAATTAGGAGTCCTAAATTTAAGACTGACACGCCCATTATGTTTAGGAGTTTCTCTTAAATTCGCCAGTTAGGAGCTACTTTTAGCCCTAAGATCCTTTGTGAATACGGCCCCAGGTCTCTAGTAATTGTGTGCTCAAAGTGCACCAGATTGAAGCATTTTACTTTAAAATGTTCAAAAAAATCTTCTCGGGGGGGCATACCCCCGGACCCCCCTAGAGGATGAGACGTCCACTCCTCAATTCAAACATGTTCATACAATACTGAATACATTTGAAACCATTTTGACGTATATTACTCTATGTCATTACTCTAGAACTAGAACCGGCCCTGGTACTAGGCCTCAAGAGTCTTTCTTGTGCTGGCAGACACATAGAAACAAATTGGTGGGGCGCACTTCGCACGTGCACACATTAAAAAATTCCACGCGCTCCGCACTCACATTATGCTGGACCCACGTGCCTTAGCACCGCTGCTATGACTCCATCCTAGGGGAAACACTGACATGTATAAAGTTTACCCATTTCTTCTCTATTTTATTTCTATTTTTGCATGTTGCATTGTTGGAGGAACCTGGGACTTTAGAATTTTAAAACAATGCTGTAGCTATTGTGCATGTGACAGTAAAGTCTTTAAATGTTGAATGAGACACACCACATGGTTGTGACAGCTGGATCCAGCTGTGGTTTTGCTTCCTTGCGCTCTGAGCTCACTGGGCTGGCAGCTGTCGTCGAGGTCCTCGTCGTTGAACAGCTCCTCTGTGTCCATGCCAATTGCCGCACCAATGTCCATACCCAACTTCTTCTGAAGGAGCTTTCTCTGGCGGGCCAGACGCTCCTTAGGGTCCATCTCAGCTGAGAAAAAGAAAACTGGATGTCAGAACAAGTACATGGTAGATGTGTGAGGAGTGCTGATTATGGTTCATTTTGGGCAGTAGGGAAGCTGGGTGACAAATGCTATCAGCAAAAGGAAATTCAAGAACAGTATGGTACTTTTTTTAATGTTTGATTAATTTTAATATACACTACTTTAGAGATTATAAGACACCCACCATTAAAAATGTGCTTAAAATCTGTGTTTAATTCAGACTCGTACACAGAAATCGCATATACACACACTCCTAACTGCCATGAGGTATAAAATATTTCATGGTACATAGATAACAATAAATAAAAGCAAAGTTATTAAAGGTGGGGTAGGTAATTCATTTCAGAAACACTGTTATATTCCATGGAATGCTCTTAACATCCCGATAGCAATGAATACATTAAATGCTATGACAATAAATATATCAGTGATGCAAACACAGGTATGGTTAAAAAAGAGAGAACTATTCGAAGCAGAAAAAAAACAGCGTAATATACCATCTGACAATGACAGATTTTTCTTTTTGGATATTTTACAAATCACTCTCCTTTTAAACTCTATTCTTGTTATTTTTAACAACTTTTTTGTTACTGTCATAGTATTTTATACCAGTCTTTTATTTAGTCTCATTAATAACTATAATGATCATATCAAGGTGTGCCTGAACCTCACTGAGCTGAGGTCATTTGAGCCTCTCAGGAGAGAGCTCTCTTCCACCTGGTTGTAGAAAAGCTCTTTAAATTCATTAGCATAGCTAGCTAACCAGATGCTAATAACAACAGATCGCCACTGTGCCTACAACTAAAGACACAGCCACGCAAACACTGCGGCATGGCTCCTTATGGGTACTGCAATATTTGAAGAGCTGGAGCAGCGTTGGTGCTCTCCGTCAGCACTAATTTCAGACGAGACATATACCACGTGAAGACAAAAAACAGAAAGAAGAAAAACAGGTACTCGCTTGTTTAATTATTTTTGCGGTCTAGATTTCTTCTTCTTTTTTTTGAAGAAGTTGGACTGACGGACGGACTCCCCCGCCGCTCCCCGCCCCCAAAACGAAAACTCTTCGGTTCTCTTCGGGCTTGAGAGAGGACTTGAGAGGGGACTTGAGAGGGAATTCGAGATGGAACTCGAGAGGTGACTTGAGAGGGACTTTGAGAGGTGACTTGATAGGGGACTCGAGAGGGAACTTGAGAGGGAACTTGAGAGGGGACTCGAGCAGTAGCGTGGCGTGGGGAAAAATGTAGGGGTGTCTCGGGCAGACGACCCGGGGGCAAGGCAGAGTCCATGGAGGGGGTCTCGGGCGGACGACCCGGGGGCAAGGCAGAGTCCATGGAGGGGGTCTCTGGCGGACGGCCCGGGGGGAAGGCAGAGTCCACGGAGGGGCGAAGGCCACAGCGGGCGAACTTAGGGGGCCGAGCATGAGGGCGAAGACCGCGGCACTCAGGGGGCCGGGCTCGAGGTGGAAGCAGGCGGCGACGGGACAGCTCCGGAGGCCGGGCAGGACCCGGTGTCGGCCGGACAGGAACCGGAGCCGGTGGGACAGGCTTCGGCAGGATCCCCCACGGAAGAGGACCAGGAGTTGGCAGGACCCCCGGCGAGACAGGAGACGGCGGGACCTCCAACGGAACAAGACAAGGGGTTGGCAGGACCCCCGGCAGAAGAGTTGTCGGCGGGACCCCCAGGGGACAGGACACAGGGTTGGCAGGACCCCCGGCAGAAGAGTAGTCGGCGGGACCCCCAACGGGACAGGAAATAGGGTTGGCAGGACCCCCAGCGGAACCTCCAACGGCACTTCAGTAGGGACTTGAGTAGGGACTTGAGTAGGGACTGGAGAGGGAACTCGAGAGGGGACTCGAGAGAGGACTCGAGAGGGGACTCGAGACGGACTTTGAGAGGTGACTTGAGAAGGAAGGGACTAGAGAAGGGACTTGAGTTGGGACTAGAGAAGGGACTAGGGAAGGGACTAGAGAAGGGACTAGGGAAGGGACTTGAGTTGGGTCTAGAGGAGGGACTAGAGGAGGGACTAAAGAAGGGACTATAGAAGGGACTTGAGGAGGGACTAGAGAGGGGACTAGGGGAGGGACTAGGGAAGGGACCAGAGAAGGGACTAGAGAAGGGACTCGGGAAGGGATTATGGCTGCTGGGGCCAGAACTGGGTCTGGAACCATGGCTGCTGGGGCCGGAACCATGGTCGCTGGGGCCAGAACTGGGGCCGGGACCATGGCTGCTGGGGCCAGAACCATGGCTGCTGGGGCCGGAACCAGGACCGGAACCATGGCCGCTGGGGCCGGAACTGGTTCTGGAACCATGGTTGCTGGGACCAGAACCAGGGCTGGAACCATGGCTCTTGGGGCTCGGGCTGCTAGCCTGGCCTGGCGACTCCTTCTTTTAAGAGCCGTTTGGAGGCTTTGTGGACCTCCAAAAGCCAGATGAGTTCCAGAGAACGGCTCCTGGACAGGAGCTGGGGCAGAAGCAAGGGGTGACTCCAAACGGACCACACCGATGCGTGTGGTGTCATAAAGGGAATTGGGAGGCAGGGAGCTAGCATGCCTGGGGCTAACAGGCAGGGGATAACACACCGAGAAGAAATTCAAAATCCAGCCAGGTAAGAATCTCACCAAGCCTGGTTTCTCCATAGTTATCTGGCGCGCCTCTGCCAGAGCAGCCTCTCGCTGCTGAACCCCGGACGCTCCCATCCATCGATCAGAGCAGGTAGCCAAAGAAAAGGAAAAATCCAACAATTCCTGCTGAAAAGGATCTGCTGGGCCCATATCTGGTTGGTTCGTACTGTTACGGTTGAGTGAAGGAAGCAGGACCCAAATGCAGATAACTCTGATTAACCTTTATTTTTTATTTAATGAAAATAACTTGGACAAAACAGAACACTCACCGGTGAACTCAGTCACAAACAAAAGACGGACCAACACTGAACACAGGAAGAGACAAATACAGGGAGGGGTAATCACAAGACGAGAAACAGCCGGGCAGGGGAGGAGAAACACAAGGGCGACAGGTGAACACAATCAGACAACTAGACACATCAGGGAAACTAACGACAGGAGGAAAACACAGGAAGAAGGACCAGACAATATACAAGGAGGAAAACACCCATAACAAGACATACAAAACTACAACCGTGACAAATCATAAGAATCCTGACAGTTATACACACACTACTGTTACACACACACTACTGTTACACACACTACTGTTACACACACTACAGTTATACGCACACTACTGTTACACACACTACAGTTATACACACACTACTGTTATACACACACTATACTGTTATACACACACTACAGTTAAACACACACTATACTGTTATACACACACTACTGTTATACACACACTACAGTTATACACACACTACATTTATACACACACTATACTATTATACACACACTACTGTTATACACACTACAGTTATACACACACTACTGTTATACACACACTATACTGTTATACACACACTATACTGTTATACACACACTACAGTTATACACACACTACAGTTATACACACACTACTGTTATACACACACTATAGATAT
>NW_011338488.1:26118-48952 GCF_000735185.1 Notothenia coriiceps
GTCGCGGTGCCGAAGGGTGTCTACTTTATAAACATATATAGAGTCACTACCGTTAATCGCGAAAGCCGCGGGGGGCGAAAAATTGCGACCTAACCCACTGACACATTAAGCCCTCTTCGCTTCTCAAAAGCAAAACCCCCCCCCTAGGCAGTCAGGCAGGCAGGCTGGCCTGCCTGCCTGCCTGTTGAAGGGTGAAGTTTTTTCTTCTTCTTTGATCTAGCGTTTTATATATTTGTTTCCCTCACGGCCAAAGGACCGGTTCTGTCCAGTACTTGTGTTGTGCTCGCGTGGTATGCAGAAGTGCACCAAATAAGAGCAGGATTTCCTCATTGCCTCTCGTGCTTCGGCGAGGTTCGAGAAGTTTATACGTCTGGGTATTCTCGGCATGTCGTACGGCGTCACAAACGCACCGAACACGAAATCAAAATTCCGTGTCACCGCTAGCCAACAAATCGTAGGACAATCGGCATGATTACGATTGCTTAATTTCTGAAAAAATGTTGGTCGCACCTTCTCTGAGAGAGGACTCTCGATTTGATTGCGAGTCGAGTCACTCCAATATCGTGTGGACTTACTGTTAATATCAATAATTACTTGTATCTTCTGAGTTAATATTGTGCCATTTTATGATATACTGTCATTGTTTTTTTTCTAACAATTTTTATTGTCTTATCTCAAACTTTCCACTTTCACCTTACATTTTATAGGGTTTTTCTTTTTAGACGTAACAGTCTCCATTAATGCGACAAAAAAAGACGAAGCTTATAAGAGAGAAAAAATTGGTATGACCAACGTATGACTTATAATTACAGTATCGTAAATTTACATAAGTAACGAAGCCCTACAATTGCTTCGTAAGGTAGCCTTATATTGTACCAAAGACTTTTGCTTATGGCATGGGGTGGGAAATTATTGAACGAAAATAATAACTAATAGATACATGGTACTTTATAACAATATGGAGTACCGTCAATCTCGCACACATTACCTAAAGACACATGCTCAGACTAATTTGTCCTAAAATTGTGTAAAAATTACACCCACAGAATATTAGAGATTTCATCACATATAACTTTTATTGTTTTTGTAATTTTTTTCATGGGTTGACAAGAACTTAAGGAAAAGCTATCGTAAACAGTGGGTCGAAGGGATTGACGGGTTTTATTGGTAATTAGTGTGAGGAGTGGTGTACGATGGTACCATGACCAAGACTGTAGGTCAAAAAGAAAAGAGTCGAATCTACCTGGGATTCTCGGCCAGTGGACGGGCGGTCTCTTTCGAGGAGTCTTCTTAACCCATACCTGTACCCGCCGTTAACCGTACTCTGGTGTCTCCTCGGACAAGTTGGCTGCTCCTGGAGCTGCTGTCGCCGGTCGGGTCACTCGGTCTCGCGTTCCTTCGTTTTGGTGCGACCTAGGTTCGGGCAGTGTTGGTACACCCACAAGAGTTAAGTTGTAAATTATCTGAATGCAGTTGCGTGTTATCGAATTGTCGTAACAAATTTTAGTTTCAGGGGTCCAGGAGGTGTACGTTGTACGTTTTATCTTTATTTTATCTCTTCTTTACCATTTGAATATGTACAGTTCCAAAGGGGATCCTACCTCAGTATCGTCGCCCGATTCCGTGCACCCAGGATCGTTATTACACTCACGCGCTCGCGGCCTTAAATTACACACGTGGACGCTTCACGCGGGGTGGTTAAACAAAGATACAAGACGGTCGATGTTCTTTCTGAGAACTCCGGATCAGGGTCCGGCCAAGATCAAGATCTCATTCTGTATCTCATTTTGAGTTTTACCAAGTTTACATAAGTCTTTTAAATACTTTGTACAACTTAACTCTCCACACCTGCAGAGGTAGGGATCCCGCCAGGCCCCATCAGTTATCTGCCTCGGCCCGCGGCAGATAACTGGATGGCCTACCTGCCTGTCAGCCTTCCATCTCGTGTACAAACTTATCTCTTGCTCTCATTGGTTCGTGTGTGTTGGAGGAGGGGCTCTGTAAGGAAGTCTGTTTTTTTCGGTTGTGTACTTTCAAATTCTAGCGCACTTGAGCTGGTTTGTGTGAGGCTGTCCAGTGGCCTTTATCTTGTATTAACGGTTCAAATTAGTCACACTTTTCCTTTCCACAGTGTGGAGGTCGTTCAAATTAAAAAACAAGCAATGATGAATTACTACAAACCATTTTTGTCATCCTGCAGCTCAAACTCCGCCCCCGCAGATCCCAGCAGAGACGCTCCGTGTTTGAGGAGGCGGGAGATGTCAAAGTGGTAGAAACTCAAGCGGTCACAAGAGGAGTCCTCCGGAGACAAGTCTTCACAAGACTCTACAAGAGAGATAGAAAAAAAGTATCAAACACTGCACCTTTCTCAATTTTACATCTTAAAACCTCTTAAGCCCCACGGACCCGGTTCCGGGGCCGAAATTGCGGCATTTGCAGGAAACAACGTCTCAGGAACCTTAATATTTAATAAACTATGAATATTTTATATCCATATAACGGGGAAAAACTCATTTAACTGATCTTTTTTTCTTTTTCTTCAAAAAAAAAAAAAAACGAAAAATGCTTACACTGACCCTCTGAATTACCCCCGAGCAAAAAATGCTAACCTATTACTGACAAAGAAATGCTACGTTAATATTTGTGAGTCAGTTATTCCTGTAACATCTTTTAACTATCAGGTTAAAAAATCAATAAAAATCACACAACTGATTAATGGATCACATGTATTGTAACTGAACCAAAGGTAAACAATAGTGCATGCAGTGTTTGGTTAAGAACACATGCCTCAGATATACTGAAATTCAACCAAAAAGATCACCTTCTTTGGGCCTTGGCGCCGGGTCCCACTCAGGAATATTCTTCACAATGGCCTCTACAGCTTGGCCTGCTGCTATTCGGGTGTCCCAATTAGGACTCCTTAGGTAGATCAAGACCTGAACGTTGACAGATAATACATTTAATTTGTTTAATGCTTTTGGGGAGTTCCCTTCCCTGTAGTGTGTTCGATAGTTGTCTGCATGTAAATGGTCTGCAAAGGCTTAAATCTCTGTGTAACCTCCAAAGGGAGTTTCTCTGAGAGAAGACAAGAGGTATGTATTAGAAAAATGAAGAGCTTTTAGAACATGAAAGCATGGAAAAATGTCACAGTAGAGGCACTACATACTAATATGAACCGAAAAATGAGCATAGTATGTCCTCTTCAACTAAAAATGTATTTATAATTAGAATCACAGATGGCTCATTGACCTACTAGCAACAATGACACTGTTATACATGATCAGAATTTCCCATATGTCACCTAAGGAAGAGGAAAATATAGCCAGGTTGAAATGATGTTATGAATGCTCATGAAAGACAGTTTGGAAACAGTTATCAAACACACCTTTAGCAGAAGGCTATTGAGTTCCTGTGGATGGAGTTTGACCACTTCTCCAAGCTGCTGGGCGGCTGCTTTCCTGGTTACTGGTGTTGTTCCGGTGTCAAGCAGTATAAACAAACGATCAAGTCTAAAGACAGGTCACATTAAATAAATAGGGTCAACTGACACATTAAGACAGTGGAAATCACTTGAACAAAATGCTGGCTTCTTTATTTACCAGGACCATCTTTAGGTTGTTAACATGAACACAATCAATTATCTACATTTTTGTGTACACTGATCTGACATTTTTTCATTCTGCTAAAATTAATTAAATGGAATTTAAAACATTTAATCATATTTTCATCATGACACTTATTATTATATATTAAGATAATAACATTTAAGATATAATTTTATTGATCCAAGTTTGGGAAATTATTTTTTCACAGCAGAATGTAGAAAAAGCATTTCACATTAATTAAAAATAAACAAACAAAAGAGAACAGTGCATATGTGCAGATCAACAGTGAAATATGTATACCTAGAGTATCTCTATTCAATATAAAATACTAATATACAGGTTAACAAATAGAATTGAAGTAAGTGTACTATTATTATTAGTACTATTATTATTAAAACCATTATCTAGCAGTCATTGTTTAGCTTTCGACCAAGATAACCTGTGTAATTAACCTGATGTTTACCGAGATCATTATCAGTCTATTAATAAAGTGGATTAGAGTAGCACTAATACTTAAACTAAACCACAGGAGTCTGCTTTGCTATGCAAAGAGGACGACAGACACCACGTGGAATCACCATAAGAATAACAGCAGAAAAACACCTGCCAATCAAAACAAAGTTACAATAAGTTTATCAAGCATGTTTAGAGAGATTAAAGATGTCCCTAATTTTATCATGCTGCAAACACATGCATTTTGACACGCTTTTAGCGTTAAAATGGGAACTTTAATACTAAACGTTTCCATGATCAGAATACCAACAATACAACTATGCACAAGAAGCCAGTGGAAATTGGATTTTGTTGACCCATTTCCCGATAATGCTTATGTTAGTTAATCCTTAACGTGTGTCAGTACAGGATGTGCATTTCCAAATTTTGAAATAATTCTACCGGCATTTTGGCACCGGCAGTAAGCATTAATCCCAGTTAAGTGACCAGCCTGCAAACGTGTACCACGAATATTTACTACACTATAAGTTACACTGTGTTAGCTTTGATGGCTAGTCGGCCGTCGCCATGCCATTCTTTGACAAATTAAAAGCTAGCCTATATTAGCAGGGTAGCCAGCTAATTGGTGAGGAAAGTCGGATAGATAAAACTAGAGTCCGCATAAGATATTCTTACCTTGATACAGCCATGGTCCGTTATGGTATGGCCTTTCACGTCCCACATTCAACAGGCAACCAGTAGTTTAAAACGTTTCCTTTTCTGCTGTTTAACGTTTCCAACGCGGCGGATAATGGTAACGTTGTTAGCTGGATGAAGTCATAAGCTAGTTAGCCGCTACGGCTAGCTAGCTGAGGCCCAGGCTGTGTGCTTCTGACCGCCCAACTCTGTCTGCCGAGCGGAGAGAGTTCACCACCGATTCATGGCTTCAAAGTTGTCCCTGCTGTATCTTCACTATCTTCTCCCAGAAAATATCGACAATTACCATACGCATATCAATCTATAGCTTAAGTTACCCTTCAGAACTCTTCGAGGATAAATATCTTAACCTAATAAGGTGTAAAGAGTTATTTTGTAGCAAGCCGAGGGCTACCCAGAAGACTGTTTTTATATGAGGAGCCATCTTGCATTTATTCCTTCCTCCATAGCAGGCGGCGGCTGATTGGCTAGAAGCAATGAGGAGAGCCAATCAAATTGCACGTTAAAAGAGGAAACGAATGGAAAGAAATGAAGTTTAAAGGGATAGTTCACTTTCAATTCATACTGAATAGATACAATTGCTGCATCCCACGTGGCTTCAGTTTATCTCCAAAACGTACAAATATAAAACTCCAATTTAAGTTATACAAATGTAATGTCTAAATGTAAGATTCATTGTTGAAACCTATAGGTGGATCTAGTTTATCTTCAAAACAAATACAATTTACTAATTTGCGTGTGATCTTCAATGTACACTGTACATTTGCACCAACCAGTTTTTTGTTTTTTTTAACATTCGTCAAACTCACATTTTAGCTTACATGTTGTTACATTTGAAGAAATAAATGTTTGTGCATTTACAACTTACATCTTATTATTTGCTGACATTGCTTTCAGTCACGGTTGCAACAGAACCGTGTGCTCTGTCCACTGTTATGCGGATGATATATATGTTATACTCCCCCAGGAGATTTTTTGAAATACTAACATAAAATACACATTCTGGTACACTCTTGAGAAGAAAAAAAAAATCTATCACTACACGACATATTTAAAAAAAAAAATGAATTCCATTTTAGTTTTTTGTTACTTTGTTCTGTGCTCACTTTAACATACTTGTTCATAGTGGGGCTAAGTTGGGGCTAAGCCATTTCTTGGTATGGCTGTAGCCTACCCCAGCCATACCCTGGAGCCGCTGTCGGTACCAGATGTGTTCGGGGTACCATATGTGTTCGGGGTCCATCTCTTACCAGTGACGTCACGACGTAATGACGTCAATGACGTCACGCATTGTGATTGGCTGTACGGTAATTTACCCACGCTGTCTAGGGTTTTTTTGATCATTACATTACATTGCATTTAGCTGACGCTTAAGTGCATTCGACCAACAAGATAAAAACTTGAAGAAATACAATAAAACTTGAAGAAAAACAAAGACGAATGAGGAGAAGAACAAGAGAAATTGAAGGTAAGAAGTATATAACGTAATATGGTAGGTAATATGTAATATGTTCAGTGCCGTTGGTACGTTAGTTCAAACAGTAACAACGGACTATTTTTCTTAGCGTATGCAGGTCAATTTAAATCAATAAATACAACTATTTCACATGTACAATATTTTCTTAGCCCTAATACTTAATACTACTTATTTCGTTTTGATTGTTATATTTGATTATATTATATATTATCAATAAATTATATATTATATATCAATATGATATACTTTTCTATATAATAGATTATCAAAAAAAGTATTTATTAAGTAAGGGATAATGTGCAGCAATCACAATCAAGTCCACAATCGAATCCATAAAGACAAAGTAAATCTGTTTACAGTTGTTTCATATGGATGTTGAGAGGTATCCATATATCTCTTCATTTTGCTCTCAAAGTGCACCAGATTGATGCATTTAACTTCAATATTTTAAAAAAATCACTCCAAAGGGAGTGCTTGTTCTTCCTTCTGTCTGTCTGTATCTGTGTATTCTCATGTTCCGATTAACCCAGCCAAATTTTTCTTCTTTTGTGTCTATATCGACGCCGGGATCTTGAGTCGAGGCTGATCCTCTTGCTGTGGTCCCGCATCCTGGATCCTCTATCCTGAGTTCTGGATTAAGTCGTGGACTTCGGGTCATGGCTGAACCTGTCTCTGCGGTCCTGCCTGGGTCTCGTCGTGCTGCCTCCCTGAAGGCTCCCACAGGATTGTTGACATCTTCGTGGATTCATCCTCTTATTATAGACACATGCATTTCCTAACATTCGGTCTACCTATGTTGTAAAATGTATTATCTCTTCGATTTACACACGGCATCTATTGCACGTCTGTCCGTCCTGGGAGAGGGATCCCGCCAGGTTTCTCCCATTTTTCCCTTTAAACTGTGGGTTTTCTCTGGAAGTTTTTCCTTGTACGATGTGAGGGTCTAAGGACAGAGGGTGTCGTTTTCTTCTCATACTGATATTCTGAACAAACTGCTGTTGTATTAGCTGTAAAATGTCTTTACTGTAGGGTATTTTTATTATTTGTACAGCACTTTGGCTCGACCAAAAATCGTTTATAAATGTGCTATATAAATAAAACTTGATTTGATTGATTTGATTTGAAAGGGTGTGCGCCAAGGTTCCATATTAGGACCAATAATTTCACCATATATGTAAATAATCTCTAAGAATTTTTCAAATGCTGCTTTCCATTTTTATGCAGATGATACTGTTATTTATTGTTCATCCTCTTCTATAGAGCAAAGTCTTGATTTCCTCCAGTCTGCCTTTGATGTTATTCAATCCCATTTATCTCAACTCAAGTTAATATTAAATGCAGACAACTCCAAACTCATGATATTCTCAAATGGCAAAAAGTTAACTTCTTTTCTCCCCAACATTTGTACTGTTCAAGGGACTGACATTGACATTGAAAGGGTCACTACATACACATATCTAGGTTTTATTATTGATCAGAACTTATCTTTCAAGTCACACACTGAAAATGTTGTTTTAAAATTAGGTTTCTCCTTTCAGACAAGGAAACATTTGATCTCTGCAACGTTTTTACCAGTATTGGATTCTGGTGATCTGCTTTACATGAATGCCTCTGACCAGTGCCTAAAGAGTTTGGATACTGTGTACCATTGTGCATTATGTTTTATTACATAATATATATATATATAATATATATATATGTGAGTTTGGAATAAATATGCACTTTATGAAAATTATTAGTTGGTTACTGTTAGTAAAAAAACAGTAAGGTTAATACTGGATGTTTGTGTTACACTTGGATATGTTTTCTGTAACCTTTGTAACATAATTAATTCTCCAGTTTATGCATTTGAGTGACTTGCAGTTAATGCTCGACATTCAATTCAAAACCTTTATTTATCCAGGTAAAATCCCATTGAGATCAATGATCTATTTTTCAAGGGAGACCTGCAGCAGTAGGTTCCACATGAAGACATAAAAACATAAACAACAGAACAACAAAAGGACATCATACAGCAAAAAATTACAGGGATTACAATTTACATATCTATCCACATGTACAGGTACCAACAGCATCTGACTGTGGAGCATCCAACCGAGCTTTAAAAACATGTAGTGGTACCAGCTTGGTAATTTTACATTCTTTTTGCAGACTGTTCCAAGTTAGTGGAGCTGCACATCTAAAAGCTTTCTTCCCCTAAGACAGTCCTAGCACTTGGCACATTTAATAAAACCACAGCATGAGATCTCAGGCAATAAGTACTTTCAATTTGCGAGAGATCAGGGAGCAGATATAAGATGGTACTTTATCCAACATGGCTTTGTAAATGAAAAATGTACCAGTGACTGAGCCTCAGTACAGTAAGTGATGGCAAAACCGCCTTGGTTTACAGTTGTACAGTGATGCGTAAGTGCTTTACAGTTTGTCACAAATCAGTGCACTGTGATAGTAAAACCTTAATTGTGGTGTAATTATATATCCAAAGCAGTCAGAAGTCAAGAAATTCATTAGTGATGCTTAACCCACTTCAGAAGACAGCCCATCAAAATGAACACATTGGGACCTTTCACAGAGAGCGTTATTTCTCTTCTACCATATAAATAACGGACAAAGTAAGAATGAAGTGTTAGGGCTATGTTTAAATGTTCGGAATTTGACCGTGTGATGATGGTTCTTGGAGTTGCCGTACAGCCAATGGCGTAAAGCCTTGCTCCGTTTCTTCATGTTTTTTAACCCTGTTTTTTCACAAACATTTTTCAACACGCTAGGGCATAGAAATAATTAATTCGGTTCGTCATGATCTGTAGATGTGATTTGCCCCCGAGCACCCCTGGGTAAATTACCGTACAGCCAATCACAATGCGTACAATCGTGGACGTCATTGGTAAAGACGGCCCCCGAACACATATGGTACCGCCGAACACATCTGGTACCGACACCGCGCGCTCTGTTCGAGCATCACAATAGTTCATAGATAAAAATCCCTCGTCCGGAGCAGTGGTATATGCTCTGATTGGCTGTCGGCCCGCCAGACGACCAACCTTCACGTTTCTAATCCGAACATTGATGCATGGCTTAGCACATGATTGGTACTTTTCACATTCCAATATATGCTGAATAACTAGCCTCTCTGAAACGGTCCTCATATGTCTCTTTTGATGCACTGTCTTCATGTAACACATCTTAAACGCTGTATCAATACTCTAAAAAATACATCTCTCTCACAACAAACAACGGNTGTTTGTGTTTACTATATGTTGTGTGCCCTCCTGACTTCACTCTCTCTTCTTCCCGGACTGCAACCGGACAACATGTCCTTTCCAGCTCTTAAATAAAGTACCCTTTTACACCATCATTGCACCGCCTCTGACTCCCTATCTCTCGGCACTACAGTATATAAAATAAGTTAAGAAATCCTTCCAATGTGAACTATAGGTCAGTACAAAATAAAAAAACACAGTTTGAAAGCGGAGTGATTAGTCAAATATGCATAAATAAAAAGAAACAATGCAGACTAGGTAAGATAAAGATAGGAGAGAGGAGTTTATCAATGATTTGTTATTGGTTGTGAGCATATTCTAATGGTTTTTTGATTATTGAAATAGCTATACAGTTCTGTTTCATATGAGTTGAGAGCTGTATCCATAAATCTCTTAATTTGTGCACCAGATGGATGCATTCAACTTCAATTTAAAGAAACAAATTTTCCCGGGGGTGCATGCCCCCGGACCCCCCTAGAGGATTTGAGGTCACCACAAATAAAACAGGCTCACATGGATAGGATACTAGATAAGTGTGCACACTCATTATATACACTACGCATTTTTCTTGGATTTGTTAGCACTATAGTCCCTAATATATTTGTAGAAAGGCAGGAAATGGAATTAAATTGAGAAAATGTTTCATTGTGGAGGACCCCGTTTTGTGTGTCCCCCACTTCTCAAACCAAAGTTACACCCTTGCGTTCAGGAGAAAACAGAACATTAGGTCAACCATCCCAACCCCATCCCTGCGTAAACTATATGAATGCAATGGAAAAAAGAAAGTAAAATCAAACAAAACATGGATGTAGATGGCATGGCATTATTAATGATGACAGGCTTTAAAATATATGAGTTTTAAGAAGTGATGTATCAGTGACACGCTGCTGGGTATACTATCTGCCATGGAGCAATACGTACAATATTTAAATATAGTAAAGTGTGAGTACAGAGTAGATAAAAAACACTGAAGTAAAATACATGTATCCCAAATGTGACCTTTCATTTGATTCTACTGCACTCACTGACCCAGAGCCCTATAATATAAATCTATACGGCGCTGCACTGACCCTCTCGCGCGCTTTTGGACTACAAACTCCCTCAGTGTTATGTGTAGTCCAACCTCATTGGTCCATGAATTGACCACCACAGCCAATCAGATCCCTCCTTCCAACATGCAAAAAAACCTGAAGTTGTTGTCCTATTTCCTCGACTGGTAACGTCTGAGTGCGGTGAGTAATGTTGCATTTATTTGACTTATTTGTACACAAATGCTACTGTTTCGGTGAGATATTTCTCATTGATATTCATGTTATGGAGTTTCTCGACGGGGGGAGACAGCTAATGGTAACTTTAAGTCTGTCGCCGCCATTACACCACCGAAGAAGCGTATCCCGCCCTCCTTCTTCGTGTCTTTTCTTCTTCTTCTCCTTCTACCAGAAACTAGGCACCACTGGTCCAAGTGGCAAAAAGAGGTTTAGACACCGGCTAATGTAGCTACAGCTCCCCGCTATAAATACATGTTCTCACGGTTGTTTGATTAGCTTCCGATATAGCAAGAGAGCTAGCTAACCACGCCGGGGCAACGCTAGCCATTTTGCTCGAAAAATGGCCAGCGTTGCATGTTAGCAACACAGTAACTGGTCAAAGGTAACACAGTATGCTAGCTGGATGCTAAGGTGCTAGCTCGGGTCAGACAAGCTAAACTGTCAAATGAGCTAACATGAGGCTTTATTATTGGCCTGCGATTGCATCAACTAGGAGTTATTGGTATTTAGCTGGTTTTACGTGTCCCCTTGTGAGTCAATATCGCACTGACATTGACCCTGTAACCCTCACAGCTACCTAAACATTGAATGTCATGTAACCATAGACATGCAACTCACATACATGGCACATGTTAAGTACACCTGTCTCATGAATAAATGCAGAATGTAACAAAAACAACTGTTATTCCAGAATGCTAAATTCTTATTTAAGTGTTTTGTATATTTCACATTATTAATCAAAATCTACAAAGTCACTAAATATGTTTATATAAATGTACTGTAGTAAAAGTACACTATTAACCTCTGAATTGTAGTGGGGTAGAAGTACAAAGTAGCAACCATTTTAAATACTTAAGTAAAGTACAAGTCCCTCAAAATTGTAGTTAAGTACAGTGCTTGAGTAAATACACTTAATTAATTTTGACCAATGGTGTATAGGTCCCTTTTTGGGTCAATATTGGACTGACATTGACCCTGTAACACTCACAGCTGCCTAAACATTGCATGTCATGTAACCAACATTCATGGCACATGTTAAGTACACCTAATGATTACATGAAAATAAAATAAAAAGGAACTGATGTTTGCAGGTAAATGTGTTAAAAGCAGAAGTAAATCACTTAAAATCTGGGTCTTTACGAGATGTATGAGGCTGTGGCTCAGTAGTGTGCTGGACTTCGAATCAGGGGATAGCAAGTTCAAACCCCACTGTAGCCAGCATGTCGTTGTGTCCCTGGGCAAGACACTTCACCCCAAATTGCTCCTGTGGGGATTGTCCACAGTACTGAATGTATGTAAGTCGCTTTGGATAAAAGTGTCTAACAAATTACATGTAATGTAATAATGTAACGTAGCCGTCTTGCAAAAACTGAGTGGTATAAATCTGACCATTCAACCTGACATTAAAGATTTTGCCAAAGGTAGAAGAAGAACTCAGATATAGATATTGTTGGTGTAAAGAAGTACAAGTACATCCTGAAAATGCCACAAATAAAAATGTGAAAGATCAAAATCTCTCAGTTGTAACACATTCAGTCAGTCTACTCACTTTCTTCTAAATCATATTGGAGATACAAAGGCACAACAAATATAACTTATCTGACCAATCAACCTGACATTATAGATTCAGCTGTGAAGAAAAAAGCACCTACTACTAGACTGTCTTCCCAACAGGGGGTATTGAGGCACTATTACAACATTTAATGGTTTGAATTATTGTTTATCTTCAATATTTTCTTCATGCATAAACAAGACACACAAAATCAACATTCCAACAGGGGGTATTTAGCACTAACACGTTTTGCCACTGTAGCAAATACCTGATCATTTGTTATAGATCCACATTGTTGTTCATAAAACTGTGGAAAACGTTTCAGTGAGCCAAAATATTGCATTTAACGAGATGAAACTTCAAGTTAAAATTACTATTTCAATGATTTAATCCTAAAAATACTGTCCTGCTGCTTCAAAAACTCACTTAATCACTGAACCTGCCTCTGAAACCCTTCCCCAACAAAGGCAATAAAACCCCCTATTTGATTCTTAGTTTTTCTAAAACTTTTTTAGGCGATTACTTATTTTAGACAAGGTTCCTTTTTTATCTGTAATCCCTTTTTTAAAGATGTCAGTCGGAACACATGAGATGTCACCGGCACACTGGGGAAGTTACAAAGCATTGACAGCCAGACTAACATCGCACTGATCTTCTCTTGTCATGGGATTTGTCGGCAATAACAAAATGCAAAATATTGCCAGCGGCCTTATCCTTTTAAGTCATAGCCTTGTCTGTCAATTAAAATGATCAGCAAAGGTGTGTCACTTTGGTGTCTATCAAAGCTATTGATATGTTGGTCTTTCGAGGGGTTCTCTGATTAATATGGTTCTTTTTTCAAAGGAGAGCTTTGCAGCTGCAGTCACAGGTCTGATTGGTATCCAGAGAGTTGGACGGATTGCAGAGATTGTGTTTGATTATAGCTACTTTCAGCAGCAGCATGTGCTAGACTGCACTTCCAGTGGGTCCAATTACAGCACATATCTAATTGATGTTGGAGCTAAATGTCTGTTCAGTCCACGAATTGGCAGGAAAAGAGAGACTTGGCGAGGTCTCCACCTGATCCGCAACCTGCATGGTCAAAATAACAATTAGCTCCGGCTCAGGCACGGTGAGTCATCCTGGCAACCCGGGGTTCGCCTCCTGCCGCTGTGTCCAAGCTGTTGTCTTGATAATATATGCAGGCACTTCTTTTCATCAGGAGAGGGCAATGTTCACAACCTAACTTAATATAATGCAATGGTTGGAAGGCATCTGTATAAGGCTCACGTTCTGATATTAATTTCTATATTCTAAGCATGGTGGGTTTTGTGAACTGTTTCCCCTTTTAACTAAATCAGTTTTGCATTGCACTGTTTTTAATTTAATTTATTCTCTTTCCCTGGCAGCCATGGAAGCTCTGGAGGCCATGGAGAGCTCGTCGGTGTACATGTGCTTCCCGTGCTACCAGGAGTTCAACACCCTGGAAGAAGTGCTTCAGCACCAGTTGACATGCACTGCTGAGGATGAGCATCAGGAAACATCTGCGACCACTCCTATCACTGTTCCCCTGCTGCAGAACCAGGTAAATACTCACTCATCATCTTGATTCTAGCTGGCAGACGAACCTAAGAACACCAATTTAACACCAATTCAGGTGTGGCCTGACACAAGCAGCGTGATCACATAAAAGCCTTTGAATGAGATCTGTGCAGTGACATTGAAGCGACAAATATAACTTTAGTAATAAATTCACAATGTTCTGCTACTCATCATAGCAATAGTGACCTTGATCAGAGCACTTAACATTGAGTTGTTTGCGATAATTTACTGACTGACTCATCTCAAGGGGTTGCTGCGTATTAAAATCTGATTTAGGTGCACGTTGACGTCATAAAGTCAGTCATAAAAATAACCAATAGGTGTCTTTTGGAATAGAAAGCGATAGTGTTTATTGGGGGATGAAAATTAGCTATAATATTTGCAAGTTTATTCGGTTTATGCAGAAGTCTTTCTACAATCATCCTGCAATAAATCCTACACTCACGAAGGATATAGAGCAGGGGTGTCAAACTCCTTTTAATGTATGGGTCACATACAGCCCAATTTGATATCAAGTAATAAAACCAATGCGTGATAACTTGTACAGAACAAAATGTATAATAACAACTCTCTTTTTTTTGGTGAAAAGATGTACAAGAACATCCTGAAAATGTCACAAATAAGGATCAGTAAAATCCAAATCAATCAAATGTAGTCAGACTACTCACTGTCAAACTCAACAACAATATAGTATTTGATGTTGTTATCATTCAAACGCTTGTTAAGATCTCAAAATGTTTTTAAATCTGCATATATTTCCACCCCCGGTAGTAATGCTTGCATCAGCTCTGCTCCAACTAAAGTGTAAGATATTGGGACATCAGGTTAAGTTATCCCCTGCCTTACGAACCTTTTATAAATCAAACAGTTTGGCAGTGCCTTAACTGTGCACCGATATAGTTTGGTCTGATTTAGTGTTGGAGCTTTAGGGTTCAGAGGTTTAGCGTTTAGTATGTGTAGATCCTGACATTATGATGAAAGGGTTGGGCTTCTATCCACCTTTTTTGTTTTATTGTCAATGGAAAGCATACATGACGGGGGGTCCGCGGGGTCTTAAAAAGTATTAAAAGTTGATAAATTAATTTAGCAACAATTAAGGCTATTGAAAAGTATTAAACTGCATTTTCCAAGGTATTACATTTTGTAGCTTGTTTTCAATAAGTATATCAATTGTCCAAAGAGGTTGTATTCTACAGTCTGCCTGAATGTAATCATTGCGTAGGTGTGTAGTGTGATTCTGTGTAGTTTATTTATGGCATCCCGTTGGGTTTGACGTCATCTGAACAGGACATCGCACGCTCACTGCTTGATAGCGCGCGAAGGTCCGTTTACGCCGGTCTACAGGGGACAGTTGAACAAGCGGTCATTTTGAGGCTGTAGTAGAATGCAGATGTCATATCGCTCTAGCGAATTATTGGTCATTCCTCTCCAGAGTGGACTGTGTGGTCATTCCTCTAGTGATGTTTGTCTCATTCCTGTCTGTGGAGGTTGATGAGCGAAGGTCACATTCACTACTGCAGTGACCTGCCTTCGTCGATTTCGGAACTTCTAATAGTGCGATGCATTCCTCTGTGATGTGGATTCGAATCGCGACTGTAGAGATGCTATGTATCTTCCTTTTCCACAATCTCAGTGGGCAAGCGTTACCTTTCGGAACAACAACAAGGCTCTCAGGTGATGTGGTCATCGCTCTAGTTCGTCAGTTGTATTTCTACGACGATTGGATGCAGTCATTCTCATGATGTGTACTATTCGCCTTAGGGTAGCGACTGATGTAGAAGACCGTGGGCTATCTTGTCCACTCACGACATAAGATTATGTGGGGAGTCTTTGGAGAACCACAGAGCATAGTATCAGTTTTTCCCTATAACATTGAGACTCACGGACTACCAAGACAGGAGACGCCGCTACAAGATCGGGACGCTTCCAGACGGGAGAACTAAGGAGGGAAGTCCATGGTCATTGATAATACGTTATACGGCTGTTGCGGAAGTTACAGAGAGTGTACCCCGCTCTGAGAGCCCTTCCTTTGTTCTAATGTGTTGCGACTGGTGGAGGCATGGTCTTTCCTCTCAAGTGCTTACAGGCGTAGAAACAGACCTGTGTTGCCTGTACGACTGACGTCACCCAACTTGGACCGACTGGTTGTGGGGCTGGAATGGGATCGTGCCTTTGCATCTGCCGTGTTGCTGGCGGAGGTGCCTCTGTGGTGTATGTTCAGATGTTCTCTATTGAAACCGCACCCCAGGGGCGTGTTGTTGCGTACTGTATAGGTCCCAGAAAAATTTTACCAAAGGTCGATAAGTGTTTGAGTCCCGGACGAACGCTAATGGTCGTGTTCTCACTCCGTAATTTCTTAGTGCTGGTTTCATGCTAGATATCGTCGGGTCTTGGTTTCTTATTTTAAGAGCGGCATTATTATTGGGTTTGTTTTACCAGGATGAAGAATAACTCGAGGTGTCTCTCCACTCCTGTTTGGTAAAGTATCAATGTGTGACAATACTTTGGGGAATTTCAAACACGGGGGAGCAGTGCGTCGAAGAACGCTTGTGATATATGTAAATCAGTATGGAGAGGCCAAGGGTACTGATTATTGTCTGCGGTTGCTAATGCAGCAGAGTGCTTGCGAGCGTTGTAATATCTGCTGTTATCTGTTACCTTGATTGTTGAACAGCGATTTGTCTATGTAGTGATAGCATTGTACTAAATACTCGTCCCCTACGTCACAGTAGTCGAAGTTAAAGTACCCAGGAGCCGGTGATCATGTCTGTATATACACAAAGCTTGCTGTTCCCGGTCCCAACATGTCAAACTTTATGATGTTATCAGTAGTATAAACATACTAATGCATATCTGATATTAAATTGTTATATTGTTACATAAAGTCTATCGAAGTCGTAAACAAACCGCGTGGGGCGTAAACCTATAATAAAGTGCTGAAAGACCAAATCTCTCAACAGTAAGAGATGAATACATTCTGCACAACTGAAGTGCACAGACTGTTCGAGTCCTCCTTGAATTCCACGAATAACTCCCGTGTTCAATCCTAAACCATTGTTATTTATAAAAAGACTAAGTTAATGTGGGGCTTCGAGACCTCAAAAAACATGTACAAAAAGATATTTTATACATAAGAAATACACTTGTTAAGAAAACATGACATTTAAAGTGTAATTCTTTAATCCAGCGACCCGCATAAAGTCCTAATACCTGTGGAGCTTGCCGGAGATAAAACTAGTGTATTAATGGTATCCTTTAAATTTATGCCGTATAAAACTCACGTTGTTTTGAGTCGTATATACCGAATATGGTAGCATCTATATACAAATTCCGCCAACAAAATCTCTCAATGTAAGCTCTCGTAATACGCACAATAATATCTTATCTGAATTAACTTCCTTCGGAACTATTCTCGAAGCGATAATATCTGTCCAACTTAAACTTACTTGAGAGAATAAGTCAGAAAGAGACTTTAACCTAGATACACGCTCACACATCAACTACTAAGACACATCAAATAAATACCGTAGGGCAACCCTAACTGCACGTAGACCTTGTCCTGTAGGCGTTGCGAAGTGCGCGTAACTATCTGCGGTTTCGAGGCAAATGCGGCCCAACGGATTTTCGTTGTAGCAATACCCCTTTCACGTTCAGACGCAGGCTTTTACAAACCTTCTATTTGTATCTACCTCTTCCCAACGTTAGATAATCTCCTAAGTAATTTATTTCACAATCGTTTTACAACTTATATCCGCTTCCTTTCCTAAATTTCTTACAACTACATGTTTGTGTTTTTCACTCTTTATAATTTATCTGGATCAAGTCTGATCAGCTAGCAGCTATTTACTCTTAAACACGACTGTTTGGGGTCTGTTCGCGTAGGGGATATAGAGATTGAAAGCTCACTGGACATTCTCTCTACGACGCTACTGTGATAAAGATATCCAACCTCTACATAGCTCCGTGGACTTCCTTCGACGGAGACGTCATATACAAGTGCAGCTGTCTGCTTTCCCGTGTGATTCGTAGCAACGGAGTCTCGTAGATCCCTCTTAATGATGCGACTTGATTCCGAGGACACCCTTTGCTGTCGGACAGGACAAGTAACTGTGTCGTGGCAAACAGTCGGCCGTATTAGAGGTGTACAGATGAGATGAAAATAGGACAAGATTAGTATTTAGTGCCGGTCTTCGTTTTACGATTGCAATACGAGATTTCGGTGTACACAGTTGGGTCGGGCCCCGGGTTTAGTCCGGGAGGCGAACCCTAAAAATTTAGGAAGCCTTGGCGGCGTCCTAGTGAAAGATACTGTAGATACATCTGTGAAGTCGCGGGTATAGGCATAGATCAGCACTGCCGGCAAAGTGCATGCATATATGCGGTTTGAGTGCATTGTGAGGAGATTCAAGTCAAGACAAGGACGAACTTTCGTTCAGGGACGGCAGGACGTCTGACAAGTTTGTTTGCGAAGTTGAACAAGGTAGACTTAGACACAAACTTTATACTTAGACTTCAACCGCACTGCAAACTTCAGCACGACCGTGACCATGAGCCGACTCAAGGGTAGAGACATCTCCGGAGCGAGTCGATTCTCGGACTCGGGTTGTACACTACTGGCCCTCCGTGGAGTTTGTAGTTCTCATATACTCTGCTGTGGGATTCATAAGAACTCTCGATCGTAAGGTCCTACGTCGTGGGTGTCTCATATATATCCTACAAAGGATAGACTTGTTGTAAGAGACCAGCAGGAAGCTGTCACTGCTCCCGTTCACACAGACGCGCAGACGCCAGAAACTCCCTCTCAATAGCATATACAACTCGAAACATAACTAACCGACGGACTCTCTGCCCATATTTATCTCATTAGATGTCACTTCTTTACCTGAGACCTTTTCGACGGCGTGCTATCTCGGTATTCTTTACTTACTTGACTTGTAACATTACAAATTACAAAGAATATCGTTAGTAACTTCGAAACAATCAAGGTCCAAATTGAGTACAGCGTTATTCAAAGTAAAGTTATTCAAGACGAATATTGTGTAACCTTGGGTCAGGGCCGGGAGGGTGATCATGGGTAAAATATGTGTAAAACCCGGGTGACACATAAACTCAAACTGGGGACGGATTCCTGGATGTCGCTCAGGGTCGTCGTGCTGTAAGTTGGTGCGGTTGAAGTCTAAGTAATAAGTTTGGTGTCTAAGATGGATCTACCTTGTTCAACTTCGCAAACAACTTGTCAGGACGGCGTCCTGAACGAAGAGTTCGTCCTGTCTTATGGTTGAATCTCGGCTACAAATGCACAAACCTCATACTGCATGTTGCGGAGGTGCTGAAGACCACAGGATAAGGTCGGTGAACGATTTGTCCCCCGCGATACGTCCTTAGGACTCAGTGGTACATTCTGGGGTAGGTATGTAAAATTCTGGAGTAGAGGTGAACTTAAGATTGGCCGAAATGGAGAGAGCGCTGTGAAATGGGAGTGTAACTGATATATTCATAAATAACAGGAAGAGGAATGAGAGGTTTGTAAGACTGCGTCTGAACGTAAAGGGGTCATTGCCTAGCAANGCAACGAAAGTAACACAAACAATTATGTTAAAGTATTATGATACTGTACTGATATTTTCCGACTTTGTTCTTTACTTTCTCCGTCTTTATATGTAGAAGATATTAAGTTTTCTCCGTCATGTTGTTTCCATAGCAACAACAACTTCCTCGCCTTCAAAATAATATATTATATCCTTTTTAGTTCCACAGAACACAAATTGGGTTATTTACATAATATGTTTACATGATTTTGTTGTGCAATAAAACAACCAGATGGACGCACGATAAAGGAAATGTTCAAATTCGGCTCTGATCGTAGCAACATCGGGACATCTTAAGCCATCTTTGGCATGCCAAAGATTTTGCCACCGCTCCCGAAGTTGCTGCCGGAGCCTGAGAAACTCCACCGGCGGTCATACGATGGCTTAAGATGCCCTCACGAATGCCTTACGAAGGGCAAAATGGACACACGAAGTCAACACGAAAATGAACCTTCACAAGGTCCTTCGGCAATGCTTTGTGATGCCAAAGATTTTGCCACCACTCCCGAAGTTGCTGCCGGAGCCTGAGAAACTCCACCGGCGGTCATACGATGGCTTAAGATGCCCTCACGAATGGCCCGATGTTGTTACGATCAGAGCCGAATTTGAACATTTCCTTAATCGTGTGTCCATCGGGTGTCAATTTCGGGACAGTGTGACAGGGGCTTTAATGGAGAGAATGATTTGTGTTGGTCATATGACAGTCTTGCATGCAATATGGTAAAATATAAACGTGCATTTTGAGGTCCAGGATGCCACATTTACATGTAATCGCACAAGTACATGCTCCAAAAGTATTGAAGGATTAGGTTTGTCCCTGACCCTCAGTGTGATAAATGAAGGCTATGACTCAGGATGTAAATCAGTTGCTTTCGCTCCTACAATATTTGAGAGGATTTCGTGGATTTTTTGCATCGTATTTAAATATTTTTTAGATAATATGTCCAGTTATTTTGATTTGATTTGATTTTTGATTTGATTTGATTTATTTTGAATGTGTAAACAATAATACAAACATTTACCATGATAATTATTATAGAATACAACATTAAGCAGTGTCAAATTGTTATACATAAATATTACTGATTCTAAAATAATCTACTTAATTACACATCCGAAAAGGGGTCTGAAGAAGGTTACACTTAAACAATCCCACCCCTTCTCCCAAAAACTAAATTATTAACATATATATATATGTTCTTTTCTTTTCTTAAAGAAATACATTTTTTGAAATCCATAAAAAATCCCGAGCTCTATTAATTAGATGCTATTTGCAGAGTTTCAAAGATGAACAATAAGACGAGTTACTGCGTTTAACTTTGACATATTTCAGTGCAACTTGAAATGTTTCTTTTCTCTCAGTGTTCCCATGGCAGCCTCTGAAAGCCCTTCAGGGGTAAAAACAGCCATCGGCTCTCGTTGGTCTCCAACACGTGTCCATAAAGCACGGTGACACGCATGACCGACAAATTGCTGCCTGAGTTGCCGACGGGAAGAAGAGCTTGAGAAAAACATCAGTCAATGCCCGCCTTCCCCCTGATGAACACTCATTGTTCTTCTCTCAGCTTCGATGAATCAGCCGGAGAAACACTTTCAAACCGGGCTTCTTTGTGGCTTCCTTGGCCCCACGAGTTATTTCAAGCATCCTGACTTCTTAGATTATCATAATGTCAGTGTACATAATGTGACATAATGAGAATGCTTTATTTACCCCGGGGGAAATGGGGTTTTGTGACAGATGTGCCATTTTACAATTAAATAAATACAAGTTTAAATGAATAAATAACTAAAAGGCCCATTCAAAAATAATAATAGAATCGTCCATTAAAAAAACAAAATAAAGATTTTTTATTTAAACATAAATTAGATTAAAAACACCAATAAACGATAAAATACAATACAAATATTTTCATAAACTTAAGAAGTTAATACAAAAACGTGTTATATATTTGTTTTAATTTAGATCATTCTATAAAAATAAACAGTTAAAGTAAAAATGTCCAAAAAAAGATACAATGAAATAGAAAAAAATATATATATTGTATGCAATGTGTACATTATATCGCTAAATATAACATTTATATCACAATATATACAGTGGAGTTTTAGTGAGTATTGATGCTGCACAGTTTAAAAGGGCTGTTGATGGGGAAGTAATCCCGCTCTAAGAGCTCGTCTCCCTTTTCTTCAGACGAGTGCTGAGATTGAGGTAACTATGATGATGAGACATGAAGAGCTCTCAAAGTGTTCCTCCACCCTGCTCTTACTGAACAAATTCACCCCTTCCTCTGATTTCCATTTCGGCCTGAAGTATGACTCATCGGCAGCACCTGCAATCCTCCTTATCAACATACTAAAAATATGCACTTCACATACTCCTTCATTAGAGGTGCTCAAATTAGGATTAGGTTATTTGGATATCACATTTAGCCCCAGGGCTGCTCTCTGAAAGCTTTAATCCATTTCTTATTTCTGAAAAGTGTAATAAGTCAGCTCCGTGGTCAAGTGTTATTTGATCCTAATAGAGGGTTTATTATTCTAAGCCTACAGGAAGTCAAAATATTCTTCTTTTCAGTCTGGTGGCTTGCTACCTGTCGTGATAATAATGTAATCTCTTTAAAACCCCCAAAAAACTGGCTCTGCATTTAAAGGTCACCTATCAGTGTCCGCTGTTTATGCATATTGGATAAAAATCGTTATTGCACCCTTTAGATTTGAGACCGACAGACATATAGAAGAACGGACCGACTGTCACTGCCCGTCCCTGAAACCCCTGTTAGTGTTTGTATGTGTTTATTTCTACTGTGTGTCTCTCATGCTATTTTTAGGCAATAGCATAGGTCTCAGAAATATACAAATATATAAAAAACATGTCTATGAAGTGTTTTGCTCAAAATACCAAACAGATCACCCATTCTAGCCATGCCTCATATCCCTCTATTTCACTTCCTCTTTCAAAAGTGTTGATTTGGGGTAAAAGCTTATAAAAATTGATAAAATAAAAAAGGTCTGAGCTCATGCGGGACCCGGCAGCTACTGTCTAAACTAAATACTGCCGTGATGAAACTCCATATCATGGTTTATCAAGGATTATCTCTGAAACAGTATGGAGCTCAAAGGCTTTCTCTCTTGCCGGTTATACCACAAGGTGAGTTCCTTTTTACTTCCTGCTTCTTCACACACATGCTCTCCAGTACAGGTTAGCTCTGAGTGTTAGCGATGCTAATGTAAACACCGACCATATTACGTCCAAAACAGTCGGGCATTGTTTCTGATAGCAACTTTCTGATAGTGCCGTGGGTCCACATTTCAGATATTACGTCATATCGGACACAAATCTGGATCAGCTCCGTT
>NW_011338488.1:48981-50368 GCF_000735185.1 Notothenia coriiceps
GACATCGCACGCTCACTGCTTGATAGCGCGCGAAGGTCCGTTTACGCCGGTTGCTAAGCAACATCGTTATGGGGAAATGCAAGTTTGCGTCCAAATGGTTGGAAGATAAGGAGGAAGGACAATCAATACTGTATATAGTAGGGCTGCTCAATTAATCGCGATTACGATTATGGCTTGCAACGATTACGAAAACAACGTAATCGAAATAAAACGATTATTTTTTTATTATTACTTTTTTTTTTGGTTTTTCAGTTGAATTATACTTAAAGTTCAGGGTAATCAACTGTTAAAAACATACTGTTCACATTTTTTTTCACAAGTCAATGAATAATCGCATTTAATAATCGCAATTAAAGTTATTGACAAATAATCGAGATTATGATTTTTGCCATAATCGAGCAGCCCTATCAATCAATGCATTATTAATACTTGAAAAATACAACCAATCACACGGTCTACAGCGAGTCCAAAGTGACCGTGCATGTCCTGCTGGCTCCTCTGAGTCCACACAAACAACTATTACAAGTTCAACTGCACCATTTTGCATCCCAAATTGAGTTTGGAAGGAATCCTAAATGTCTTCTGCTAAATGACGGCATAGCAATGCTCTGGCATACATTCATTTAAACAACTCATTTAAAAGGAATCCCTCTGTGCCAAGCGTCTATCTAAAAACACAATAAACAACGGTGCTTGATAACTTCCCACAAGACATTAAACGGCATCATTTTCACATTTTTAATTAACTAATTTCTGGGAAGTAACAGTGATCATAAAGACCAACGTACAGGAGTGAATGCACATTAATGATTTCTTAGTGAAATGTTAAATAATAAAGTAGCAAGCCAGAGCTGTCAGTAAAAAAGCTAAATTGCTTTTATAGCTGGGTATATTCAATGTTGCTAGGCAACAGTCACAACTCCACATCTGGAGATTAGGTGAGTTCAGAGATAAAGCACCGTCATTATTACGTCCAGCTCAGTTAATATTGTCAAAGCAGCACATTTGCGATGTTTTAAGAGATAATTTTCAAGCAGAAAAATATCACATTTGATCGCATTGACTGCCACTGAATGGGCTCTTTGCATTACCCATGAAAGGCTGCCTCCATTAAGGCTGCCGCACCTCGCTGGAGGCCAAACAAGAGACTCTTTGTGCTTTAAGTTGTCTATTTTCTCATTACCGCGCATCAAGCTTTCAGTTTCAGCACTTCATAACTTTTATCGCATCTGAATGGGACTTTCATAATGAAGTATGCATCGATCCGAGTACTGGTGTTCTTCTAAAAAAGATTTACCTGCTAGTCCACACACACACACACACACACACACACACACACACACACGGTGCTGCAGCATCTCTTTTCACCCTCTGTCTGAAACCAGAG
>NW_011338488.1:50656-67456 GCF_000735185.1 Notothenia coriiceps
TCAGGGTAATCAACTGTTAAAAACACACTGTTCACATTTTTTTTCTCCAATAAATGGATGTTTTCAAAGTTAATGAATAATCGCATTCACAGTTATTNGCTGCCCAAAAGCTGCTAACTGCTAAGGTTCATTATTCGTCATACGAACAAAGCTACAGAGTAGTTATGTCGATGAAAATCTTAGGTCACAGGCAATACCCGTCAATAATCGGGGGGGTCCCCATCTCCCGTTTATTGCGCAACATACCGGTCGAAGATTTCTCAATATGCAGTGGGCCTATACAATACTTCACGGATGCTAGCCAAGACAATCAGTAGTCCATAGCAGCGTTTCTCAACCGGGGCGCCGTGTGGCGTCTTCAGGGGTGCCGTCAAATAATTCTGACGTTCATATGAATGAATTAATACACGACCATTAAAGAACCGTCTGTTTTCGATTCTATGCGAGGAAATGCTTTTGCCAGCAAAAATAGAAGATATGTGAATAAATGTTTTGAATTATAAATACTGGACATAGTAAGCTTATAAACATGTTAGTGACCATTGCAAGTGACAAATAAATATTATAATTTGAGACCCCCCTCAAATTTAGCTGTTGAGGCTTTCAGGGGGGCTCAGGTGTTAATCAGGGGGGTGGAGCTCCCCCGGACCCCCCCGTATTTCGCACACTGCTCTTAACATCCCTATAGCAATGAATACATTAAATGCTTTGACAATAAATACATTAAAAAATATCATCTGTGGAAGCCGTGGCGCTGTGAAAAGCACGACCAATCATCTGAGCCGGCCCGGCTAAAGTAACTGGATGGCCTACCTGCCTGTCAGCCTTCCATCTGTGCACAAACTTATCTCGTGCCCTCATTGGTCATGTGCGCGTTCGTTCGTGTGTGTTGGAGGAGGGGCTCTGTAAGGAAGTCTGAAGGAAGGGGCAGATTTTTTCTGGTTGTGTATTTTCAAATTCAAGCGCACTCGAGCTGGTTTATCCATTCTTACCTACCCTACCTTTTTAAGTGTGTAATGATGTATAGATACAACAAAGTAAGAGGAAAAAATATAACTATTTATAATATAATGTATGTTATTATGTCCGATTAGATTAGTTGTTTGAAATGTTTTTACGGTTTTTCTTCCACAGTTTGTTTTGAACGTCTTTGTCTTCACTTCATTAAAAGGCATTCGGCCTAGGCTTTACCCAAAGTAACTTACATCCACTTCAATACGTTGAACCGATTGAACCAGTGACCTTATTTGCAGATCTATCTGCGTATTCGTATTCTGTACGTCAAACAATATATAAGATTGATCAGCTGACAACTGACTCATTTTGATAGGCAGCAGATTGATTATTGCTTTAAACCCCATTTATGTAAAATCATGTCGTATATTATGGGATGTTTTTGGCCTTAATGAACAGTTTTGTGTTTGTCAGGACTCAAGGGCACCAAGGATGAATCGGAGGTCGGCACTGCGGCAGACTCGGACCACACGAACCACCCCCCGCCTGCCAAGCTGCTGCAGGACTGGGCCCGAACCCCGCTGCCTCACGTCTGCCCGTACTGCGGAAAGACCTTCACCCGGAGAGTCTTCCTGCGTACACACGTCTACAGCCACACCGGAGAAAAGCTTTTCACGTGCAAGGTGCCAATCTCCATGTTACGATAATATTTTATTGGTTTATCTGATATTTGACTTGCATCACAGCAGCTCCATGTGTAACATCAACATGGACACATTTCAATACACAACACATGAAAAACAAACAGTTAAAGGTCACCTATTATGCAAAATCCACTTGTTCATGTCTCTTCTACATCAACATGTGTCCCCTCTGTGTAAACAGATTCTTAAAGTTTCAGGAACAAAGATTCTCTCTCTTTTTGTCCTGATCCATTTATATAAAAACCTGTCTGAAAATGAGCTGATCAGATTTTGGCCACTTTATGATGTCATAACGATGTTTTGACTTGAGTAACCATTAGCCAATCAGCAACCAAGGTAACCCCCCCCCCCTCCCCACCTTATCACCTGAATCTCCTCCTAGAGCACCATTGTGTTCTTTTTAACCAAATCTCTCTCAGAGGGGCGTGGGGAGGGGCTCCTTATTTTTTATCTAAAGTAACAGACAGAGAATCAGCACTTTGGAAACAGAGGGGATGATGGGTAATGCTGCAATGATCTGTTTGGTGTTTGGAGCCAAACACTTCAGAGACATGTTTTGTATATATCTGAGAGCTATAATATATTGATGAAAAACAGTAAAATAGGAGACCTTTTTAAAATAACAACACAATCATTGAGAAAACCTTGCGTGCATTTGATCTGGGAGCTCTGTATTTACTGTGAGGATTGAATGATGCACCAAGGAGTGCTTCAGTCTGACTTTATTGAATCGAGGGACCCTGTATCTCCAAAGTGTTCAAAGTTTGTCCTTTCTTGAACATGAGAGATAATTTTATCTGTTGGAAATGCCATGTACGTCATGCGGCAGAGATAAGAGATAAGAGAGATGATGTAATGCTTTTGAACTGTGCGATGATTTGAAGCTCATTATATTTGACATATTCTCCATGGTCTCCGCACGATGCTAAGAAAGTTATAATATCAGCAAGTGTAGCCTTTTACAATTTGATTTATTCCCTTACAAAAACTGTTTTTGGCACTGATCCTGATTGTTGTTGTTGTTCTTGTTGTTGTTAAGGTTTGCACAAAGTCCTTCACTAACTCCCAGAGCCTGTTGCGCCACAGCATGAGCCACACGGGCAACAAACCCTACAGCTGCGACGTTTGTGGCAAAAACTTCTCTCAGGCAGCCACCCTGAAGAGACACCAACGCATTCACACATCCACCCTGCCTCGACGCAAGAGGGGACGCAAACCGGTACAGTCCCTTTCCTTTTCTCTTATTCTTTCTCACATCGTTCAAACAATCCCTCAAAACTCACCTTTTCACTCTTGCCTTCAAATCCACTAACCCCTCGCCCTTATTCCACCTGGCTTAGCACCTTTTACTTTTGTTGTTATTCTGTTTTACTTGCTTGTAAAGCGCTTTGAGCACCAGGAAAAGCTCTAGATAAATGTAATGTATTATTATTTATTATTTGTAATAAAACGCCTCTCAATTTGAAGGGTTTAATTTTGAATAAAAAAAAGTTTTCAATAGAAAGCTGCATATTAATTAGAACTGCAGAATTTGAAGACAATGACTATTATTTTGTATTGTGATGCTTTGGCAACATTGTTTCATTTAACTTTCATGCCAATAAAGCCCCTTTGAATTGAATTGAATTGAAAATTGACTAACGGGTATAAGTATTTATTTTAGTAGGCTCTGTACCAAACATTTGAGTTTATTTTAGTTTAGTCTGTAGATACAACTGAACATCTGCAGAATCTTCCCAATACTTACATTACTACTGCATTAAATACTTTAAGGTTTTTATAATGTGCTTCTTCCACATTTAATATTTGTATTTGGATAACATTTTGATTATCTCTGCAGCTCTTATATTAATCAACATTTGCTGTGTGGAAATGATTCGAAGAGATGCATCTAAATGTGTTTTTTATCACACTTTTGAAACCTTTAAAAAACATAAAAAATCCGTATATTTTCGGCTGTAAAATCATATTTTTTCCTGACTTCTGTGTCCCTTATTGCAGGCGTGTACTCTGGACAATGAAGGAGCCGCTCATCTGTTCCCGTGTCCTAACTGCCCGTCACGCTTCAACACGGAGGATCAGCTTAACCATCACAAGTAATAACACAACAACAACAACAACACTTTAGTAACACTAGTCTTTCACAGAGGTGGAAGAAAAAAAGAAATACTCAAGTAAAGAATCTCAAAATTGTATTTAAGTACAGTACTAGAGTAAATGTACGTAGTTACTGTCCACCACTGGTTTAGCATTCTGTATTTGCAGGAGTGTAGGTGTAAATGAAAACAACACATCCATTACATACCATACATTATATTCACCATTTCCCCTCCCTGTTTACGGCGTAAATACATCAGCACTACGGTTCCAAACTGAACCCAGGACAGGATAGAGATAAACCTCCAGCCTCTGCCCGGAGCTTTAGTATCTGAGTCGTGTCTGACTGCTGAGCGAGACCTTAAAGCTGTGGAGAAACCCACCGACTGAGATGTCTGGCTGCCCTTGAGACACATATGATTGACAGACAGAGGCCCAGCAAATTAAGATGATTAAGATAACAACCCAGGACGGGGGCAGAGCCTGGTCCTGTCCTGCATGGCTGAGCAAGAGAGAACGGACATGGTGTGTGTGTGTGTGTGTGTGTGTGTGTGTGTGTGTGTGTGTGTGTGTGTGTGTGTGTGTGTGTGTGTGTGTGTGTGTGTGTGTGTGTGTGTGTGTGTGTGTGTGTGTGTGTGTGTGTGTGTGTGTGTGAGAGCTGAATGTAGTGCTCAGCGGTATGGAGAAAAGTCAAACGTCAACGTATTTTTGATGAAATACTTTGATATTGTAGCCAGTGTTTCCTCCAGGGCTGAGAGGGCGTCCACCCCGAGAGCGGGGGGGTGTCACGTGACTTGAACTTTGAATTGAGCCTTCCCTTATAGATACTATCTCTTTACGTATTAGTGATAATCATTTGGCTCGGCTCACTAAGAAGAGCCAGCTCCCAAGCGGCTCTTCATGTTACCACGGAGCCTCAGTTTAGCCGCTGGAAAAGTACCACCTCTCTAGCAGGGGACTGAAAAGGGGGGAAAAGTTCTCATGAACTAAGTTCTCTTTTTGGTGAGCGCAAAATCCCAGGAACTATCGGAACTAAAACGGAAAAGCACTCCGGTGTGAAAGCGCCTTTTGTGGTTCATTCTCAAGGTCAAGAATGAACCGTCAGTTGTCCAATTCGCTTTCCTGTCTTAAAGGATGAACATAAGCAGCTTCTTCACATTTGACAAGCTGGCGTGTTGGCTTAAAAGGCCTTAAATGATTCAGTGATTATCAAAATTGTTGCTGAATATTTTTTGCTGTGGGCCAACAAGTGGATTTAAACGAGTCAACGTAGAGCTAAGGCTGAACAGAGTGTCACCGCTCCTCATTAGAGAAACATCTGTCTGGGAGAAGAGGTGACCCTGGCTGAAATGTTAATCCTCCCAGCTGCCTCAGGGTCAGCTGTCCCTGAAATATTGATTCCTCGTGTCTCTTAAACAGGGAAAAGAAACAGCCTGGCCTCGAATCCTGCCAATGAGAGGTCCTCGCACATCACCTCGGGCATCCTGCTCTCCTTTAAATGACTCACACGGTTAAGTGCTTCTGCTGCATTACCTGTAGCAGTATAACATACATAATAAACAGATATGCTCGTGCAATATCTGGAGGAGCATTATGTTTCATCACTTATACATCACTCTTGTTCGTTCTGATTATGAGAAGCCGCTCAAAGAACCAGCTTTTTATTTATTTTCCTCCCATGTTCTTGATGCAGCATTAGGTGAATTCATCCCAACACTTCTCTCCTCCCTTCAGGCTGTATCCACTGTAACGTTATGCAATGGATAAATATAGTCTTTCATGTCCTTATTCGGACTCCTCCCAGTTAACTGCTGGGTTTTTATTCATTTTTTTGATCTCCCGCAGCAGTCAGCTAATGCCCCTTATTTAACCTGAGCACAGCTAAGCACACACTTACTGGTAATCCTCCGGCGAGTCTAACATAGGGTGGAAGCCGAAGATTAAAACACAACTTTCCCCCCTCATTATTGCAGATGTATGCGTCTTCATTTGTGACCTTTTAAGTCTTAAAACTGTGTAATGCCATTTTTTTTATTCAACACTTTTCGGCCTCTGTGAGGGACTTTTGCTATTTCTGTTATCTGGAGTCCATGTTTTAGAAACAAGTTCAGGCAGACAACTCACGTGTTTCTTAATATGTTTATTAGAAGCAGCATATAGTTTGAGTTTGGCGTCTAGGCTCGGGCCTCATCGCTCCACAGATTTACAAAGAACATTGAGGGATGATTAGATAACTATCCCCCGAGCCTACAGGTGGAAGCTGGGGTGGAAGCTGGGGTGGTGGGGGGGGCAGGCGAGCAGCAGCAACATGAAACAGCAGCAGGAACATGAACGTAGCAATATCAAGTGAACACAGCAGTGGCAGCAGCAGCATAGCGAGGCAGAGGCAGGAAGACCTGGCAGCTTAAATAGAGCGGCATGTTTAGGAGAATGTGTTTGGTTGGTTGTCAGAGGGACGAGGAGGGTCACGTGTTAATGTAGTGGTGCTCGAGTTGACTGCCTGAACTAGCTCGCAGGCTTCGCCCCATTTATGTGAAAATGTGTGTTTTTATTTATTTAACAGATTGCTCCACACCAGCCATCCGTTTCCTTGTGAAGAATGTGGAGAGGCCTTCAAACGCAGGAGAGACCTGGACCTGCACTCGCTCTCGCACCAAGGTGAGAGTTAAGGGCATTTTATCATTCACCAAAAGATCTTTATAGTAAAAAGGAGAAACTGGAAGCTAACAGAAGCACACAGCAGTCCTCTACTCTGGAGTGTTTTTCTCTGTAACTGTTTCTTTTTCAGCCTTTTGTGTCACATATCTCACATCATTTCCTCCTTTGTGACTTTTACCTTGAGACTAAATGTGAAAACATCAACAAGTCAGCATATTGGAATGAATTTATAATGTTACATTCATTATTCTATAAAAGAAGACCTGTCTCGTGATTCAATTAATAGTGAATCACACATTATGTTAAACGTATTAATTAATTCAACCAGCTCCAAACTATTCGATTAAAAAAGATTTCAGAGAGACTTTGATCGAATTTTTGTTTTAGGTCATTGCTCTACAAAAACTGCATTTATTTAACATTTGCCCAATCGGCCCAATTATAAAGATTTATATTCTAAACATCAGTTATTTGATATCAGAGAACACTAATGAAAGTTTGGTCTTGCTTTAGAGGAATATGTTGGTTGGTCTCCTTGAAAATAACACACAGCAATAACAAGTGTACAAGATTATTATTGTGATTACTATGATGGGCAAATTCCAGATATACATTGAATTCACAGGTAAGAAACCACGCCTTAATAACCTTTATCAACGTCTTCAAACAATGCATTCAATCAATTCACCTTAATTTACCTCCATTTTTGTTAGCCTTTACTGTTTGGATTTCGGTTATATCGCTTTGAAGTGTCTTTTGAACTTTATAAACTCTTTATTTAAATAGGGCTATATATCAGAATCAGAATCAGAAATCCTTTATTAGTCCCACAGTGGAAAATGTACATTGTTATCGAAAAAGGGGCATATATGCAAAAGTGGCATAGCAGACATGCAATAACACACATATACATGTATAGAAGAGTAAACGGGTTATTGTATAATAAGCAAGCTATTGTTGACACAAAAAACTGTTTGCATCTGAATCACCAGCCCTTTCTGTCGGCACCACCTGCTGCTTCATGATTGTTGTTACAACAGCCAGTAATCAACAAACTCAAATCAGTAGCACTGCCACTAACACTAAGGCCCCATTTACACGGGAAGGCAAACGAAACGCAAACGAACCAAATTCGATATCAAAAAGTCTTCCGTTCACACGGATACGGCTCAATAAATGTGTCCCTTCACACGAGACCGCTCGACCCGCTGGAGACACTGTAGTACATATGCCAGGCCTGTAAGTGGCGCTGTACTTCCGCCACAAAATACACCAAAAGCAGCGAAGAAGACCCCCGAGCATGGTTGCCATGGTTGCCCTTCTGTTTATTCTCCGCGGTGGATTTAGCAACATGTAGTTCATGTAGTTCTCCATGTCCACTTGTTGCTGATGGTTGTGGTAGAGGAGCTGTAGATTTTGCTCTAACATCTGTAGCATGGTCAGTAGCAGTAGCAGTAGCAGTAGCACTAGCAGTAGCTACTGACCATGCTCCAGCAGTGAGCTGCAGAGGCGGGGCTATGGCTTCATCATTATCAGGAAATGATCGTATAGAGGCGTACACACGGAGCCGTTTGGCCCCCCAGAGCGTTCCGTCCGCAGATCTANCCACCTTAGGACCTGTTATCGTTTGAGGGGTCCGTTTCCGCGGTTCCGTTACGGCCTCGTGTGAACGAACGGGCTATACGCGAGAGAAAAGTAGCGGATACACCCCGTTTTGTTCCCGTGTAAACAGCACCTAAGAAAGTGGATCACATCACTCCAGTTCTGAAGTCTTTACACTGGCTTCCTGGAAACCTTGCCTTAATAACCTTTATCAACGTCTTCAAAAAATGCATTCAATCAATTCAACTCACTTTTCTTTTCCTTATATTCCCTTTTGTACATGTGAGGCCCTTCCAAGATGTCTTTAGAAAGAAAAATCAAGAGCCTCTCAAAATAGATTTTCTGCTCGACGCCCTTGAAAATACAGGATATTAGTACAAGTCATAAGGAACAGAATAGACCATTAAAAAAACATATCAAGAAGTCAGACACAGGCCAGCTTGTAATAGAAACCAATTAGACGGGATGTTTGCATCATATCAGAACAGCGTGCAGTGAATTACTATTGATTAACACATCGCTGCTACAACACTCTGCCTGGGTGGCCTATCTTGTTTATTTCCAAACAAGCATCCACGTCATATGACGGATCAGGTCAATGACTGGCCATTGATCTGCGTCCCATGTGGAGCGGAGGAGCAAGGTGGAGGTAAATGAATTGGGTCAACATGTTGGCTCTTCATCTTAATCAGACCGGGCGTTGGCAGGGCAACCTCATTAGTTAAACTGGAGGAGTCAGCGTCAGAGAGATGATTGGAGAGATTGATCCATTGATCAGTCCCCAGGGCCATAGGCTGAGACTGTCCTTATTCTAGGTTGAATTAGAGGGTCCCATGTGGGCAGTAGAGTGGGTCGCCCCCACTGGGACAGACAGTACAGATGGTTAGCAGATTGCAAGATGTTGGCGAACTACAGACACGCTGATGAACCATCAGTGTCAGCGATTTCTCCGCCAGATCCTCAAGAGCAACACAGTGAGAGTGGGCTTTACTCTGCCAAAATACAACCAGGGCAACAGCTGATCGCAGCGGAAATGATTAGCTGATTAATTGGTTAACCGACTGACAAGAAAATCCCTTAATATCAAGTAACAGGACCAAGCTTTTGATTGTTCTTGGTTCTACGTTGTCAGGACTTTCCTCTGTTTTAAATATATATGCACATCTTCATAATCAGTGTTTTCTCACCAACAGTCTAAAATCTAAAAATATATATATTTTTTTTTTAGTACGTTTAAGCCGAAGAAATAATGATTATTGGACGGCCTGTCATTGATTGTATTGATATTTAAATTAGTCTGAGAGAAAAAGGGAAAAAAGGCTCGCCACAATTTCCCCAAAGTGACTTCTTCTGAATTCTTGTTCTCTACGACATTCAAGAATCTGAATATATTTGATTTATTCTATAGAAATCAGAGAAAAGAAACAAACCATCGCATTGAAAAAGCTAAAAGTAACAAGTGTTTTGCTCCAAACTAACCTAAAAAATGAATAATTTACAACCCGTTTAAAAGTCAGTTAATAACTTAAAATCAAGAATAAATGACAAAGATTTGCTGATTCTCAGTTCTCAAGAGTGGTCATTGTTCTCAGTTTTAATATATTTTTAAAAGTAATATATTGAGGCTTTGGAAATAAAAGCAGTGAAGATGTCACATTGGATCCTAGTGAAACGTTCTGAGACTCAATTGATAATAGAAATAATTGTAAGTTGCAGCTCCAGGAATAATGATTATTGGTGAAAGTGTCGATGACTGTATTGATTTCTAGATTAGCCTGTGGGAAAAGTGAGAAAATGCTCACTAGAATTTCCCCAGAGCCCAAAGTGAATTGTTGTTTTCAGCATTCCTGTTTTGTCCCAGCAGGAGTTCAACATCCAAATGAGTTTCCCTTTATTATATGAATCAAGTAAAACATAAAATCCTTACTTTGTTAATGATTTTACTGCCAATAAAAGAAAGTGTAATTTATATTCTGTCAATCGACTAAACCATTAAGTTGCCTTTTTTCACCGCAGACATTTTAACTTGTCGTAGTTAACATTAACGATGCCTCCTTCCTCTGTGGGACGTGTGTCTCAGTGAGTCTATAACTGAACATTACTTTGATTAATTACACTTGTTTTTCCTGCCGTGACGTGTCAAAATGACTTTCCCTTAAAGGGGACCTATCATACAAAATGCACTTTTTGATGTCTTTTATACATAAAGATGTGTCCCCGGTGTGTCAGGGAACTCACGCAGCGTCAGAAAATAAAACCCTCTCTCTTTTCCTCCGTACCCAAATCTCTAAAAACGGGGCTACAACGGAGCTGATCCAGATTTGCGACGATATGACGTCATATCTGAAATGTGGACCCACGGCCCAATCAGAAACGTTGCTATCAGAAACAATGCCCGACTGGTTTGGACGTAATATGGTCGGTGTTTACATTAGCATCGCTAACACTCAGAGCTAACCTGTACTGGAGAGCATGTGTGTGAAGAAGCAGGAAGTAAAAAGGAACTCACCTTGTGGTATAACCGGCAAGAGAGAAAGCCTTTGAGCTCCATACTGTTTCAGAGATAATCCTTGATAATCCATGATATGGCGTTTCATCACGGCAGTATTTAGTTTAGACAGTAGCTGCCGGGTCCCGCATGAGCTCAGCCCCCTCCTTTTTTATTTTGTATCAATCTTTTTTTTTTTTTTTTAAAGCTTTATACCCCGAATCAGCACTTTTGAAACAGGAAGTGAAATAGAGGGACATGAGGCATGGCTAGAATGAGTGATCTGTTTGGTATTTTGAGCAAAACACTTCATAGACATGTTTTTTATATATTTGTATATATCTGAGACCTGTGCTATTGCCTAAACATAGCATGATAGGTGGCCTTTAATGTTGTTTTGTGTCTCGACTTTTAGTTGTTTAACATCTATTTTTAAACATCTCCCACTTCATGTGATAATGCTGTGTAGTCATTTTCCAGCTCGGTGATTGTTTAGCATCTTATTAAAATGAATTGAAGTTATTGTGAGTCTCTCTGTAGTAACTCAGTATCTGTCTGTGGTCATTTTGCAGCTTCAGTGGATACTTTTTGTTGTCTTTTGTCTATTTGACTGTCTATTCTTTAAATTGACTTGAATCGAATGTAATTTTTCTTTGTTTAAAAAAAGAAAGAAAAGATGGGTTGTAAACTCAATATGTTACCTTAGTTTTGACATTTGAAAATAGTATGCA
This sequence comes from Notothenia coriiceps, assembly GCF_000735185.1. Lineage (NCBI taxonomy): Eukaryota > Metazoa > Chordata > Actinopteri > Perciformes > Nototheniidae > Notothenia > Notothenia coriiceps. The sequence goes on from NW_011338488.1 coordinate 61,891, forward strand.
GTTCATTAAAAAAACTAAATCCGTCCCAAATACTCCAAACATAAGTGTGTTTGATATGAATAACAGTTGGACGACTAATGTGATAGACACCTTGACAATAATATCCATTTGATAATAAATGTTTCTCAGGGTACATGAAGAGAGAGTAATTCACTACAAACTAATAAAGAGTACTTATTTAGATGTGTTGTGTTCAATCGCAAAACCTGTGTGCGGTTACGAGGTCTAATAGCATATTCAATGAAACACACTAATTGTCATGGCTGTTGTGAAGGTTCAAAAGAAAGTGCCCGAGACAGACATTAACATGCAGCGCTCATCACAGCACACAAAAGAGGTGTATTTACAACGGGTTACACAAAGTGCCTACATTAGGAGCGGGGAAGGGGAGATGTGATGCATCATAATAGGAATGGCCGTTAGCCCGGACGTGGACATGATTTGTGAGAGGATGACTGGCGCTGGCCCAGAACACCGTACATCAAGTCGTAGCATAGGAATGTTTTACCGTCGGCGACACTTAGTTAGCTGTGTGCATTAGCTGTACTGAGACCTCATTAGCAACCAGTAGGCCATTACCACCTGGGAACTCACACTAACATAGCCACCCCCCCCCTCCTACTTAAGGCACATTTACAGGAAGTCACAACAGAAATGAAACCAGCCAGCACGTTTAACCTGAAAATGTGTCCTTTGTACGGGAAATGCTCACTTCAAACCACGATAGCTGTTTTCTTACGCGTTAGCAATCAGTGGGCCATTACCGCCTGGGAACTCACACTAACATAGCCAACCCCCCCCCTCCTACTACTTAAGGCACATTTACAGGAAGTCACAACAGAAAAGAAACAATCAAGCCCCCCCCCCCTTTAGGCAAGATATTGGAGATGTGTCCTTATACGGGAAATGCTCCCTTCATGCCTCGATAGCTGTTTTTACAATCACATGATCGCCGGCCCGCTTACCAATCAGAGCAGACATTTATTTAACACAACAGCTACAGTGTTTTTGTTAATGATCTGTAGTATAAACGCAATTCTGGATAACTCAACTGATTCCTTTTAAGTCGTTTTCTCAGACTTAGTAAAGCACAAATGATGCTTTCACAACCTGAGTCATTAGAATAGAGTATGAACATTATTCATAGGTAGACACACTAAGAGCAGTGCATATTGAATATAGTAGTAGTAGAAGTATAAGCAGTATCATATAGACACTAGACAATAGTAGAAATATGAATACACTATAGACTAGTGTGGACACTTTGTAAGAGTAAATGTGACAAATGTGCAAAGTCATACTCGTCATGATGTGACATGACTTAAGCAAGTAAAGAAATAAGTGGTTAAAAAAGTGATAAAGACACCCATCCAATACATGTCCTTGTCTGCTCGAATGCAGTGCTCATGACAGGTCAGATTAACTGTGAACACAAACTGCCCACTAAGAAAAACGTATCACATGATTTTACACTTAAAGGTGGGGTAGGTCATTTTGAAGAAACCAGCTCGAGTGAGCTAGAATTTGAAAATACACAACCGGAAAAAATCTGCCACTTCCTCACAGAGCCCCTCCTCCAACACACACGAACGCGCACATGACCAATGAGGGCCTGTCACGATAATTAATTGTGTTGGACGATAAATTTTTCAGGAAATTATTGCGATAAACGATAATATTGTCGGCACCGTTTTAAGATCATTTTAGACATAATGATAATATATAATAACAATTCAAGTACATCCTTTCAAACATAACTTTTTATTGAACATTCAACATTGCAAATGAAATGTGAAATAATATTAAAATATATAAATTAATAAATAAAACAAATTAATTCAATTATAATAAATTAATTAAATCACACACAACCAAAACAATAAATTAAATAGAGTCAGGCTGGAAAACAGAGCTCTCTCTCTCATAATAAATAAATATGAGCACACATTATCTCACAAGCAAAAAAANTTCACGGAAACTGTTGTTTTTTAGGTATTTTTTTATAGTAGACACGGTTCGGCATCTCACGGCGATTTTTCGGTGCTGGTTAGTAGCTGTCGGCGCGGCCGATTTCATTGACCTACCGGATGGACGGACCAGTCGGAAAGGTAGACACGGTGTTTGGATCCGACAGCGGCGGGTATTAGCTATTTAACTGAATAGCATGCTATTTATTTTTACCTGAGCTATTGAAAAAGACTCGAGCTATTAACCGGCAAAATGTTAAGGATTTTCTACACTGTCGTAAAATCGGACTCGCGACACCGGACGGTCCGCGGCGACCCGTCGCCACTCCCGCCCGACTGTGTGTCCCGGTCCGCAGTTGCTGTGAGGCCGCACGTCCACGTCGTCGGGAATCGTTCGGTTTTAATTATTTATTACTCGCAGTTCGCCCTTCTGTTGCACACTGAATGAGCGCCCCTTAGAAATTTCACTTTACCTTACCCAATGTATTGCGATTGCTGTGTAGAGCTAAGAGGCACACTGCATCAAAAACCTAAGTTTGGTTTAGTTTGCTCCGCTTGGATGCTGACTTACTCGGGCCCCGCCACATAGCGTAAACCAAATTTTTTTTCCATTCGCTGTTTTCGTCCGGTTATGGTGGGAAAATTGGGTGATTTGTGTTGCGTTGGGGTAAGGCAAAAGGGTCGACCCTCGTTTGTCGCCCGTCGACCTCTACCTTCTTCCGGGGCGGCGGGGCTGTTACGTTTGTACAACCACAGGAACGAGCTTTGTAAATTTTTGTTTGTCAGTTCACCTAATGCGTCAGATGACAGCTCCTGTAGCTACGGAGCTGTCAGTATGGACCTGTTAACTGACAAAAAAGATTTCAAAAGCTCGTTCCTTGTGTTGTACAACCGTAACAGCCCGCCCCCGGAAGAGGTAAGAAAAGGTCGACGGCACACAAACGAGGGTCGACCCTTTTTGCCTTACCCCACCAACACACAAATCCACCAATATTTTACCCACCATAACCGGACGAAAACGAGCGATGGGAAAAAACTTTTGTTACGCTATGTGCCGGGCCCCGACGTAAGTTCAGGCATCCAAGCGGAGCAACTAAACCAAACTAGGTTTTATGACAGTGTGGCCTCTTAGCCTCTCACACAGCAATCGCAAACATTGGTTAAGGTAAAAGTGAAATTTTAGGGACTGCTCAATCTCAGTGTGCACAGAGGGCGGGAACGCGATTATAATAAACCGACGGATCCGACGACGTGGACGGTGCCCCCTCACAGACTGGACCACACACCAGTCCGGTGCGGGGGAGTGTCGCGCGGACCGTCGGTGTCGCGAGGTCCGATTTTACGACCTAGTGTAGAACTCCTTAACTTTGCCCCGGTTAAAATAGCTCGAGTCTTACAATAGCTCAGGTAAAAATAAATAGCAATGCTATTTCAGTTAAAATAGCTAATAGCGGCTGCTCGCCCGGATTCAAACACGTGTGCTAACCTTCCCCGACTGTCCCGTCCGTATCCGGTAGGTGCAATGAAATCGGCCCGCCGGAGTCTACTAACCAGCGGACGGAAAATGCCGTATGCCGAAGGTGTCTACGTATAAAAAAATACCTAAAAAACCAGTTCGTGAAGTCTATAATAACGATAGCGCCTACAATTCTCTAAGGTACCGTTATATTGTTTTTCACATAGAGTTCCGCCAAAGAGTTGATGGATGGGGTGGAAAATTTCATCCTCAAACAGATTTCCCGACTTCGCAGAGCGACCGTAGCGGAGTCCGTCTATTAGGTGGTGCGACTTGTGTTTAGAGTTACTTGTAGACGAATACCAGAGTTTGCAGTCTAACTGAAATATTTTAGCCGACACTACTGTTAGACAAAAGAAAATAAGATACCCACTAAAATAATAAGTATTTATATTTACTACGATACTACCAACAGTAAAGAGATTTGTAAATTTATTCGGCTTCGGGTGGAGAGGAGATGATTGAAATTTACTGCTTCTGTAGTACACTCAATAGATATTTAGGGACTTTATGACACAGGACTGGTGAGAAGTTACACTGGGGTAAAACATTTACGACGAGTGCGATACTGTCTATTTACTGGGGGAACTTATACCAATTACAAACCATAATTGTCCACCGCAAATACCTTTTTGTTTGTAAGTTATTTTTCCGGGTCATCACTACATGTGTTACGGTACGCTCGGTCAAATAAACTATTTGGTACTGTACTGACATATCTTTACGACTAGTAGTTTCAGTCTTCTTCAAGGACGACCGTAAAAACCTTTATAAATTTTCCAATTTCTTTTTAAATTCTTATAAAAGACTGTCAACTGGGATTTCTACTCCTCGTGATAGCTCTTTTATTAGTTGCCTAATTATGTAATAGTCAAATCGAAAGTCGGACTCTTTAATTATGGTATCCGAAAGTGTCCGTACTTCGCTCAACAAGACAAATTTCCGGAGTTGGCACTAACACGATTTAGGTGGAAAAAGTACAGAGAAGATGTAAGTTGTACACAAAAGGGGAGAGAAAGTAACAGAGGAGATGTAGTTTGTACACAGGGAGAAGAAGTACGAGAAGTGTAGTTGTACACAGGCGCGAAGAAGAAAGTACAGAGAGAGATGTTAGTGTACGACAGGTTGCTATCGGGATGTTAAGAGCATTCCATGGAATATAACAAAAAGTGTATCTCAAGCCGGTTTCTCAAACTTACCTACCCCACCTTTAAAGTAGGAGTTTGTCAAAGGCTTGAAGGTCTCGCTGTGCATCGCCTCAGACAGCTAATCCACCACCGCTGACACACAAATCTCAATGAACATCTGTTATGTTCAAACGTCAGATTGACTTAGTAAAATCGTGTGACAAATCTGTTTCATTTTATTCATGGGTGATTTTATATTCATAAATATAAATGATGTATGATGTTGTCATTCTAAAACATTAAATAAGCGAAAGCACCTCTTCCTCTACTAACTTTAAAATGAAGACATCATGTGAGTTATCATAAATCCACTGAATAACTTGTCCTAACACTCTTCAATGTGCATTTTGTAAAATGTGTCACGCTATGACAGATAAATGACCCCCTTGAATATGTTAATGTTTGGTATAACATGTGGCGTTATGGAAAACAACATTCAATAAAAAGGCAGTAGTGATGTACACATTGCATGCGAGCAGTTTATTATAAAATGACATACTGTATAGATGGGATCATAAAAGTCAGAAGAAGTGCCTGTGGCATTTTGAAATATTTAAAAGTTAAAGAAAATTGAGAATATTTTCTGACATGTTGTACCCTAAAGAGTGAAGAGAATAATCGAGAAAAATAATCAACGGATTAATAATTAATCAGTTAGCTTCAGCCCTGAGAAATAATACCATAGGTTTCACAGGCATGAAGCGAGTTGTTCTGTTTAAAGGTCACCTGTTATGCTAAATCCACTTCTTCATGTCTCTTCTACATCAACATGTGTCCCCTCTTCTTCATGTCTCTTCTACATCAACATGTGTCCCCTCTTCTTCATGTCTCTTCTACATCAACATGTGTCCCCTCTTCTCCATGTCTCTTCTACATCAACATGTGTCCCCTCTTCT
>NW_011338488.1:67625-71634 GCF_000735185.1 Notothenia coriiceps
CTAATAAAACCGTGATAAAAAATAACGAAAAACACAGAATATAACTATATACAACGTAGGAACCTCATTGGACCCTGAATTCTAAGAACGGAACGGTTCGTGAACGACATCGTTTTTTTTTTGTGTTTTTTTTTTTTGTGTTTTTTGCGATAACACGTATATTATTATTTCGAAAATTGGCGATCTATGTGTTTGACAGGAAGGGACCGTTTTGTAGCGACATGTGTAGGCGACCGGCCGTCTATGTGAGAAATGTTCGTAGGTCCTCCGATGCAGGGGTCCGACGGGTGCTTCGTTCCGTGCGTCGAGAGACCAGTCCGAGAGAAGTAGAGTGCGGATTCTGATTGAACGCGTGAGGGAGCGATCGACCAGACGGTACGTACACCCCGGTAGGCTAGACGTCGAGTAGCGTCTAGCCGTCGCCGAGCAGACCAGAAGTTGGAAGATTAAGAGTGTGGTGCAGCGAGGAGATAGGAAATAAAAAAGTACAAGGGAATGGTGAAGGGGACACAGTGGTGTAAGTAAAATGCAAACGTACTATATACAGTACATGTATACAGTACATGTATACAGTACATGTAAGATCAAATAAAAAGCTAATGTATATCTAAATAATGTAAAGTGTAATAAAATACTGCATACATAAATATTTAGAATTTTTAAAAAAGAGATCTGGCAGGAGATACCATTTTTTTCCCTCATTCTTTTGTTGAGCGTAATGAGCCTGATTGCACTTGAAATGTTCTGTATTCACTCCATACAAATGTTTATCGTTAAAAATGATGAATTATAGTCTAGAGGATGTATGATGCAGGTTTTGACTTCTCCACTCTAAAGACATTCATAGCGTGAGAGATTGTACTTGTTTCATCCTTGTTAGAAACATATCTGTCACTTATGATTTAGCAGAGCCCATTATGGCATTTTGCCAATCCAGACGGGAAGGAAGTGGGGTTAGCGAGAGGGGGACAAACTGTGACATTGTGTTACGTATCAGTCAGACGATGAAGACGCCAACCTTTTCTCTTTTCATTAATTGCCCGGCTCTCTGTCCATTCTCCATCTCCTTATTTCACATTTTTCTCTCTTCTTTTTTCTCTCTCCTCCTTCAGGTTGAGTGTGACCTATGTGGCCACCGCTGCATGACTCAGGAAGGCCTCGACCTCCATCGGTTATCCCACACGGGCCAGACGCCTCTCAGATGCCCGGTGAGGCCTTGCCGCCGCAGATTCACCTCCGACAGCACCCTGGAGGAGCACGTGCTGGCGCATTTCCAGGGAACGCTCGGCAAGTCCAAAAGCCGACCCCGCTACCGCTGTCAGATTTGTCTCAAGGATTTTGCATACAATTCCACCTTCAATGTTCACATGAGGACACATACTGATGAGAGGCCCTTTGAGGTAAGAAGACTGGCTGTGTGTGTATTCCTGTCAGCCCTGTGAATCATATTGTGTCCTTTTTTTAAACCCTGCATTCAAACTATTTAATGCCTGTATTTCAAATTGACACCCAGCACTGCCTCACCCCCCATGGACACACCCATTCATATCTGTGGCCGTTTCTCCCGCACTGGACCATGGCCATTTGTGCAGTGTGTGTCCTGCGGGTGTTTCCTCCCTCCCGTGTACCTGTGATTAATGACGGGGCTGAGTTAGGGCCTGTCAGCTCCCCTCTGCCTGTTACTATTCTGGGACTCTCTTCCCCTCTCCCTCAGTTGCTCTGGTGACGAAGCAGGACATCAACTATAGACCCACCCAAACCCATCAGAGAACGGAGACTGTAGAAATTGATTTAACATTGGTGGCTTTGCTTTGAGCCATTTCTATCAGGCATGATGAGGATCGAGGTTCAAGGAGCATCGGTCCTCAAACACAACGTTATGGGGATGAATTTGAATTCAAATCAAATTTACTGTGCGTTCCTGAAGGAACACCAATATTTACTGAGTATATAAAGATCAGACTCAACGGCAAAGGTGATTTTATTAGAGTATATCTCACAGAGATATTGAAACGACAGGGATTACTGATTCAATCTGAGTGTCCCCAGTGGGGAAAAAAGCAGAGCACACAGTCATTCCTTTGTAAGGCTTCAGATTTAATCAAGTATCTGTTTGTAGTTCATTGTCTGCGCTCAGGTGTTGGCAAGCAGAGAGACAATCTTTTCTTTGTGATGTCCACTGTGTAGCTGATCATTCTGTCCCTTGAGGCCGGCCAATACAACAAGATTGTTCACATTTTACCAGATGTTGAAAGTGTGAGAGAGCCAGCACGTTACAACATGTCATGATAACTTCTGGCTGTCCTCGGGGTCCCACAAACACACAACAGGATCGTAAATTAACAACATGTTTCATTTTTGCGTCTGGATGGACTCCCAAGCAGATGGGGGGGGGGTGTAAAAAACACAATTAACATTCACTGCATCCGATGAAAATCTGGCAAGATAATCTTTAGAAGCATTAAAAAGTGAGGGCTTTGCTCATCATGTCAGAATGAGGGAATCGGGCCAAAGCTCTGCCTTATTCTCGTGTAATGTGTATCCTCACAATCATTTAGTTGTTTAACTGAATATTAACACATTTTCTCATAATCAATTCATTTATGAATTTTTTTAGGCAAAATCTAAATACATGCTTGTTTTCTATGAGAGTAAACTGAATATATTTGGGCTTTGGGATGTTTGGAGGACAAAAGAGGATGTTGAGGACAGATCACCTTGACTCTAGGGCATTATAACGCACATTTCAAAAAATAATTTCTGATGTTTTATCGACCGAAACGCTCATTGATTCATTGTCTGAAAATAATAGGCAGATTAATCGACAATGAAAAGAGTTTTAGTTGCAGTGTAAGACTCTTTTGTCTTTTTTATTGCTTTCTATCTCCCCCCCTTCTTCCCCCAAATCTCTCTCTCTGCTCTCCTCTGCCCCTGCAAGAAGTGCTGCATCTGCAGAAAAATATTAGTCTCCAGAAATATGAATTATAGTACACTTTTGTGCATTGGCACTGAACATAACTGTACTTTCCTGCCACCTTCTTACATTCTCTATATTTCTTCTCTTCCCCATCCAGTGCGCCACATGTGGGAAGCGTTTCCGGCAGCTGCCCCACCTCCAGGACCACGAGCGCATCCACAGCGGCCTGCGACCTTTCTGCTGCTGGATTTGTGGAAAGAGCTTCAGCGTGGCGGCGCGGCTCACAGAGCACGCCCGCACCCACAGCGGGGAGAAGCCCTACCCCTGTCCCCACTGCCCCGCCGCTTTCCGCTCGCGCTCCAACCTGGATAAACACATCCGGCTGCACGGAGACCTGCCTTTGGAGAGCGCTGAGGAGGCGGCACAAGCAGCTGAGGCCGCCCACGTCCAGAAGGTCCTGGAAGGGGCCAAGGTATGTGTTAGAAAAACATCACTCGCCACCGGCTTGATCTTAAATATCAGGAGACATGTATTTATAATACCGGTTCAAAGCAGTATTCTGGCCTTAGTTCAGATTAGCTAAGGCCTGCTTAAGCAATAAACATGACAGTCATATTTCTATCTCCCTAGGGGCTGTGTCATCACGTTTAATCGTAGGAACATAGCTATCGTATATAAAACACAGTGTCACTGGATGAATGGGAAGTATTTTGTTAGAGGATGGAAGTGTAATTAAGGAGCACTATTGGAGTGACTTTGATGGTTATTGGACTCAGGATTCATTCATTTGGATTCCCGCTGTATGAAGAAATTAAAGGACGGCGCAAGAAGTGGAAACAATTCACAAAGGGATTAAACTGTTTAAAACACATGCTCAAAGTAAGCCGGATTTTACCGATGTGTTTATGTGGATTCAAAAGTCGTAAATAATCTACAAAATGGAGGAGACCGATCTGATCGGAGCAACTGTGACAAATAATCCAACTGAAACCGGCATGGACAATGACTGTTTTAAAAATGCACTTATCCAGAAAAGCCTGGTTAGGACACTTTACGGGCAGAAGAAACATTTCTATTAAAGAAAGAATTATA
>NW_011338488.1:75081-75327 GCF_000735185.1 Notothenia coriiceps
GTTTTATTTAAAGTGGACCAATCATGCTATATTTGAAACATATGTTGTAGGGCCATACCTATATAAAACATTTTTTTTTCAAAATACCAAACAGATCACCCATTGTAGCCATGCCTCTTACTGCTCAAACCCCTCTTTTGAAGCCCTGTTAGAGAAACACGGATCTTGGGTCCTTAGCTTGAAAAAAATAAATAAGAGGAGGCAGAGCTAATGCCTGATCAGAATTCTACCGGAGATAAAGTTAAA
>NW_011338488.1:75373-79552 GCF_000735185.1 Notothenia coriiceps
AAACGCCATCCTGTTCTAAACCACATCAAGGATTATTTCTGAAATAGTATGGAGCTCAAATGCTTTTTCTCTTACAGGTTTATATCAAGGTGAGTTCCTTTTTATATTACCTGCTTTTTAAACACATGCTCTCTCCAGTACAGGTTAGTATGTATGAAAGACATCACAAAGTGCATTTTGCATGATAGGTCCCCTTTAAATGTTTAAATATGAAAAAAAACCCCTCTTTTGAAGCCCTGTTAGAGAAACCAAAATTATTCATTTATTATTTATTTAGTTATTACACCCATTTGACACTGTTATTAGACCCTTTTTGGTTATGGAGCCTCTGGAAATGGATGTGTTGCTGCAGGTTTGACTGTTTCTGACAGCTAACAGCTAACTGTAACAACATCACCAAAGGTCATCTAAAAGTGCCTGTGGGTGGGCTTTGTACAGTATGTGTGTGCAGGGTTGTACTTTAGCGCAAAACAAACTGACTTAAACTGAAATCTTTCTTTGCAGCATGACGTGTTTCCACTAAAATCAGTACAAATGTACAGGAATCGGTAAGAATGCAATAAAAAATATACTAAACTTGACCAAACTGTGAGTTATTTCTACTACGAATCTTAAATGTTTGCTGCATGATGAACACCACAAGATGGATGTGCATTGTAAACCTTTTGTATGCATAAAATGAAGGAACAACATGATTCGTGTCTTGCATAATGACATGTGATAAAGAAGTTGATTATATGTATTTACCTGTCCATTTGTGCGTTAATAAAAAGTACCATGTGTGTTACACAGGGCGGTTACACACATGTGTGTTACACAGGGCGGTTACACACATGTGTGTTGCAGGGCGGTTACACACATATGTATTACACAGGGCGGTTACACACATGTGTGTTACACAGGGCGGTTACACACATGTATGCACTGACAAAGGTCAGTGCATTCCTTGACTTTTACTGTTCAGACTGTTCAAATAACAGATCTTTCCCCTGGCAGTCTGAAAGGAAAAACATGGTTTCCGAGACAGATCCGAGGTCTGCCTGCTCACACATGTCGCAGTCCACAGGAGATACGTGTGTTTTTTATATCATCAGGGCTCGAGAGAAGATGTGTGTTTGTTTTGGGGAAGTAGCTGTAAGTGGCTTGGACTGTACGCTCACCAATCCAAAGGTAAAAGCCCCATGAGTCAGACTGAGTGCTGCAGCTCAACCGTATTCAGATTAGAGCTGCAGACCAAAACAAAGACCAAACAATACGTGATGGTTTCCCTTTGAGGGCTCATGTCATTTCAGGTGACTCATCTGCTGTAGACAGTACATTAGTGTGCAGTATGTAAAGGGGACAAAGAGGGTTCTTCATCTGTAGACATTCTTCAGTTTCGTGATCCATTTTAGTTATTCTTTAAACTCCATGTTTGTTACGGTGGAAATAGACTAACTTTTTCAAGGGGTATTTTTGCTGGCACTGCTGTGGCAGTGACGACCGGATCACTATCCGTTTTCCTCAGAGCTTAGCAACTATCAACAACACTGCATTTAGTTTTCTACCCTAACTTTGGTTGTTCCACCATCCGGCATCAGTAGGGTTAGGGTAAAGGAAAGTAAATGCAATGAACTTGATAACAGGAGTTAGCGACATAGGCTACCGATAGCTACAAAGCACTATCCTCTTGCTGTTTTGATTGTGCATTGGTTGATGTACTAACTATGCGCTGTAAATCCATGCATTGTGAAACTGTTCAATTAAAATGTACTGCATGCAAATACGTTAAAGCAAAAGAAAACAAAAACATGTCTTCACTTTACCTGAGGTGCTTCATTCAGCTCTAATTTGATTGGAATCTTTTGTTAGTTATGTCCTTCTTCCCCAGCCTTTTGAGACATTTTTGATCAGCAACCCAAACATCCATAGCATGCTCATCAATGTCTCAATAAATATAGAAGATTTTACTGTATTTGTAATTGTTTTTATAGTCTATCCTGTTACTCTTGAAATCATATATTGTCATTCATGTGTATTAACCTGTAAAGCCTACTGAGACAAATGTGTTTTGTGATGTTGGGCTATATATATACAACTTGTTTTGAATACGTCATTTTTCCATTTTCTTTAATTGACAATACTATATGCACTCATTCTGATGCACTACATGTGTGTGTACTGCTATAATGAGGTGCGGCTCTGCATGTGTGTGTTACAAAGACGCTCTCTTTGTGTCGCTGTCAAGTGTGTGAGTGGTGGTCAGGGTGGGGAAAGGCATTTCCTGGAAACAAACTCATATTTGACTTCCGAGTGAAGGTGTGTGTGCTTATTCTGCAGAAGGTGCACAGTTTCAGGAGACTTGTTTTGTTGTTGCTACCAAATGAACAGTGAGTCAGATCCACTTCAGATTGGTTTAAGTAACTGAAACCCATCATGACTCACTCTGGATTGTTGCGGTTTGTTTTGTCTCTGGATGACAAGGTGCCACAAAACGTCAAATGATATCATTTACCTCACTTAAATGAAATGTGTGTTTAAATCTGATACTTTATCAGAGGAAACAAAGAAGAACTGGATCATTGTGAGAGAGATATATGACTTGCAAACTGTTTTGGCAATAGTTGAAATGTGATCCACTTTTGTAATGGAGATCAAACAACCAGTGATACACACACACACACACACACACACACACACACACACACACACACACACACTCAATCACTCTTCAGGTGATTTAAGATGTCTAGATTTAGACGAGTAGATCCCGGTTTGACGCAGTTGTTAGGGGTGCTCGATTATGGCAAAAATCATAATCTCGATTATTTGGGTCAATAATTGATATCACGATTATTAAAAACGTTTTCGTAATCGAGATTGCGATTAAAATACGATTAATTGAGCAGCCCTAGTATGTGTGTGTGCATGTGTGTGTGGTTTATTTTTATTTTCATGGCAGTTTTTCTAACATCAACACTTACACATTGTCAGTGTCAGGCGAGGAGTTGAGAAGAATTGAGATTACTTTGTGCCTGTGTGTGTGAGAGAGAGAGACTCAGAGCAGAGACAGATGGAGTTGTCAGCCTCCTATTATAAGAAAATGACTCACTCTTTTCTCACAGGTACAAACTGAGGATCACATAAAACCCCCCAAAAGAGCTTTTTAGGCTTTCAACGTTTCATTTGAGCAGCCACAAATTGCCAGTGGATCAGAGACGTTTTTCTTTTTTCATCTCGGTTGAACTGTTAGGCATGTTTCCAGGCAACCTTTGTTTGGTTTCCAGTTGTCTCTGTGAATCCAGGTGAGAAGGACACTCCTTGGTGAGGTATCACCTCCCAGGAATGTTCTTCACTTGTACATTTCGATCTTGGCACGCAGGTAGACTCCTAGAAGAGGAATGCTATGGCTGCCCCGGGGGCATTCTTTCATAATTAGGGTTGTGAAGCATCGCACTGAATGACAGCCCTGGTTGTGATCAACAAAAACAGAGGGTTAGAAGTTAGAACATAGACTGGGTTAGACGTGACGTGACGCAACATTACAACAATCTAAATACACAGAGAACCGGAGAACGATGATGCAATATATCAACTAGAGTTGAGAAAATAGTCATTGATAAATACTTTAAAATAATATGATTCAGAAACATGTTATCACTTAAAGAGGCCCTATTATTCTTTTTTATAGGACCGCTTTAGGGATGTAATCAAGAAAGAATATACATATTTGCTGGTTCCAGGTACTCATTTGGAGTCGACTGGATTTTCTGCTTTTCCCCGCTTGATATTACATTACATTATTACATTACATGTTACACGCTTTTATCCAAAGTGACTTACATACTCAAGACTGTGGGCAATCCCCACAGGAGCAATTTGGGGTGAAGTGTCTTGCCCAGGGACACAACGACATGCTGACTGCAGTGGGGTTTGAACCTCCCGGTTTGACACTGGTATTGTTTCATCCAGAACTCGATAGTGTAAGGAAATTCTGTAAAACTAATTTAGCATCAAAAAATACAGAAACATTCTGATCATCATGTAGTCAAGTAATGATTGGTTTTCTTGTATACCAAATAAAACAGGCTTGTTTTTTTCAGTAATATGCTATTTGTTACTATGCTGCCGGCACACGGTCACCCAACACAATTCATAACAACGTCTCACGCAACACGCATCCACAAGCCGTAGTCCTCC
>NW_011338488.1:79561-81947 GCF_000735185.1 Notothenia coriiceps
GACAAATAATCCAACTGAAACCGGCATGGACAATGACTGTTTTAAAAATGCGCTTATCCAGAAAAGCCTGGTTAGGACACTTTACGGGCAGAAGAAACATTTCTATTAAAGAAATTATTATAAATATCTGTCTTTTTATGCCTTTAATAGCTACTAACTTGAATTGTTATTCAAATTAATTAATCAATTATTTTTTATATTTTATTGTAATGTAGAGACAAAGCTTTCAGTGACAATCTTGTATTGCTTTACAATTATATGTAAAAAAAAAAAAAAAAAAAAAAAGTCTGAATATGATATTTGGCCTCAAATCATCTGAGGCCTGGCGCCCCCCCTGCAATATTTGGCGTCCCCCCAAGGGGGGCGCGCCCCCCAGGTTGGGAACCACTGATCCATGTAATCATACATCTGGTTACGTACACAGTTACAGTTGGGCCTCTGTTATCATGTGCTACTCTGATATAGAAAGAGTACATTCAGTATTTTCCCATGTATATGTTTTATATTTGATTTTGTTGCATCGACTCAGTTGTGTTGTGTCTTACCTGTCAGAGAGAAACCATTGTTTGTTTTGTTGTATTTTTGTTGTCATACGTTTTACCTCTTTGTGTCTGTTGGCCTGGTCAGATGTTATGTTTCGCTGTGTTGTATGAAAAGTGCTATATAAATAAAGCTTTATTATTATTATTATTATTAAGGTGCTGTCCTCGCTGGCCTCCACGGGGGACCTCGATTCTGGCTCAGTGCAGACCATCTACGTGCTGCAGGGCGACGGAGGCACAGAGACCGTCATGATCCCCTCCGATCAGTTCGGCAACATAGACGGCAGCTCGCAAGTGGTCATCCTGCCCTCCTCTGTGCTGGGAGGGCAGGGCATCAACGTTCCCACCATCACCATGGACGGAAACGAAATCACCATGGTGGAGACGAGCCAGTCGGAGCAGCACGCCATCGAGTTCATCGTGGAGGAAACGGTGTAATCGAGACATTAAATACTATTTTCAGTAGAGAAAAGGCTGAAAGATTAATCGACTGTCGAGTTAAAAGTTTGAGTTATTACCATAAATGTATAGTTTGATTGTTTGACTGTGTAGCAAAACTATTTTACAGCTTGAGAGGAACATCTAATAACATTGTTCAAACAGTGTAAAATAAATGAATCAAAAGTCATACACAGATGAAACCTTAAGTACCTTAAGTTAATATTTCAAACTGATTGGAAAACAGGTCATAAAATTGGCCCCTCGATTATAAACGGACATCGGAGACCCCTTTTTTATTAGGGGAAGACAAGTGGTGTTAGCCCCTGAAATGTCTATTGCTTTCTTTATAATAAAACGCTTCCACTTTCACACTTGTAAGCATCCATCAATTTATAAGGTAGATGACACCGGGGCATTGCCCTCATCCTGTCAGATGGGATTGACTTTATAGGTCCTGCTGTAAATTGCCGCTTCTGCCTTTTGACAAACATTACGAGGTCCTTTACTGAGACCAGTCACTGTACAGCTTTTCAAACCACTCAGTTTCTCTCTGTCACACTTATACTCGCGAAAAGGTAGAACAAAGTGCTGTTGTTTGTATAGATCAATCGTTATGTTCCAATCATTTGTAGGACATTGTGTTATTGATTGCATTTGCCTTGTAATTACACACAATGATAACAGGGAGATGGCAAGATGTACGATGCTTTAGCTGAAATACAGCGTTAAGCAGTGGCAAGTAGTGCAATGAAATCATCCAGCACTTGCTGTAAAGTTATCAAAAATAATGATCCTATTTGTGTCTAAATGGGAAGAGGCATAATGATATAAGTTTTGCCAGCGCTGCACTAGCCCATTATACGATTCTAAAGCGCAGTTTACGGCTGTCTCCTACCCAGTGATTGCTGACAGGGGGGTTTGAAGCCACACACGCACGCAGAGGCACTCAGTCTTAGTTTGTTTTCATGTCATGGAGGGAGAAATGCTGATGATTGTGATTGGTACTGAAATGGGAGAAATGGCAGAATATCTGCAGAGTGAGAGGCATATTGGGAAATAGAGGACACCACAGGAGCGAAAAGAGAAGCCGGTGCCAAGAATTGAGATGCTCCTCAACGCTCAGCCTGAGAGAGTCAACAGGCAGCCAGTCGAGAAATTCATGCTATTTCCACCCGTCCTAGAAAACCTTGAGAGGTAATATTCTGGTAGAGTGCCGTTTATCATACCTGCTGCCTATCGTTGAAAATGAAAACACTATATATATATATATATATATATATATATACACACACACACACACACACACACACACACACACACACACACACACACACACACACACACACACACACACAAACACACACACATGCACGCGCGCACACACGCAAGTAGATAAAAAATGA
>NW_011338488.1:81992-107932 GCF_000735185.1 Notothenia coriiceps
GTATCTGACCCCGCCCCCCCAACCCCAATTATCAATCTTTACATTGCAAATAGAACATGAATACTTCAGTATAATAGTGTGTGTGCATCGAATTATTCTTTCAAGGCAAAGATTACGTTAAACCACTGCCAGCCTTGCATTTCGTCCAGGAGAGGCGCTGTAATTGAAGCTTCGAGCAAATTAACTATTTCCGACCTACCGCCCCCCCGGCGCACACAATTGTCCAAGTGGTTCGATGCTTCCATTCAAGCATTCATTTACCCAATCACTAGCATTCACATTTACAGCGACTTCTAACCACCTCCCTGTTTCCTGGATGAACCATGGACGTATAATACAACAGGATACAGCGTCGCATGAGGAACAAAATGGCCTGATATTTCAATAACCCCCCAGCTGCAGCAAGCCCCAAGAAGTGTGCCACACTCTGAGGAAGTATTCGTAGTGGTCCAAACGGCGGATACAATTTCCGTATCAGTCTGTGACGTCCACTGGGTCCAGAAAGACTTTTTCCCATTCATCTCAAATCAAATCAAATGTTTTCTAATTATATACACATTTAAAAACAATCTTTTGGTCGACCAAAGTGCTGTAACACCTGTAATAAACACTCATAACTACATCACCAATAAAAAGACAATAATTTTACAACATAAATACAAAAAAACTAAAACACAGGGATAGTCAGATGTACTACTCCGCTCTGACTAGAAGGCCAGAGAGAAAAAGTGTGTTTTTAGTGAGGATTTAAAAACCCCTAGTGTCTGGGCCGACCTTACGTGGAGGGGCAGACTGTTCCAGAGCCTGGGGCCAGCTGCTGCGAAGGCTCGGTTCCCTCTTTTGAGCCTGTTCTTGGGCACTATCAGCAACAGCTGGTCAGCCGACCTTAAAGCTCTGGCTGGGGTGTGAACATTGGGAAAGAGACGTCTGTAAATCAGCGTATACTTTTTTTTAAACTAAATAAACCAGCCAGTATGAACATTTGTATTGCCCTTATTATATTCATAAGGTCCTTAAAGTTGTAAAAGTGGCAACTCCACTGTGCATGCTCTATGAGCGCACTTACGGGTATTTCTGCTCTGACAGCCAGGTATGACGGGTAATCTGTAACGTTTTGCTCTCAAAAAATTATAAATCCTTAATAATATTCGTAAACTTAACCATGTTGTAGCCTGAGAAAGGCTAAACCATATCAAAGAATACATTTATTACATTATCTCATTTAGCTGTAACTTTTATAAACAAAAAAGAAGACATATTGACCAGTCGTTGAACCAGTGACCCTGTGGTTGTGAGTCAACTGCTTTCCAGCTGAGCCACAGCACACACACTGATTCTGACTGAAAACACTCTATAGTTATTCCTGTATTTATTTATTAATTAATTAATTGATGTTTTTATTCCTACTTTTATTTTCTTTTATTTATTTATAGGCCTACTTATGACATGTTCCGACCTCTATATAAGTGAGGGTCTGAGCTCTCTTGATTCCATCGTGTCACCGGGCCTGGGTACAGGAAGGGTAATATGGTTTTTATTATACATCCATGGGTAATATGAGCGTTGTGGTTCAACCGATCTGAATCGCTTTCTGAAGCAGTCACAAGGTATTGACAGGCAGCGAGGCTTTGTTTGTCATCGGTGACGTCACTGGCCCAAAACGATACAAGCCTCGATACAAGCTTCACAAAAGGCTTTGGGGATTACCATACACACGCTCCGAAGCCTCGGCACAATACGTAACATTACTACATACTTCTTTTTCCATCAACATGTGGTACTCACTTTATTCGCAAACTCCATTGTCGCTGCGGAGAATGTTTTGGAGACATCTGTTTACGGATACATTGTTAAAATAAATACATGAAATCTGAGTTCTGAGAGGAAGATTAAAACAAACAACTATTTTTAAATATATAAGAATGAGCACTTTCTATGACATAAGGACAATTAAATATGTTATATTTTGAGAAGCCTGTGACACAAGATTTTCATCATAAATAACTACACTGTGTATGTTTGACTAATAAAGAACCTTGAACCCCTTGCTGGGCGGCAGGGCGAGGACCATGCAGGACCAGGACCAGGCTTCTGCTGGGCTGCAGGACGAGGACCAGGCTGCTGCTGGGCTGTAGGACGAGGACCAGGCTGCTGCTGGGCTGCAGGACGAGGACCAGGCTGCTGCTGGGCTGCAGGGCGAGGACCAGGGCCAGGCTACTGCTGGGCGAGGACCAGGACCAGGCTGCTGTTGGGCTGCAGGACGAGGACCAGGCTGCTGCTGGGTGACTGGAGGAGGACCAGGCTGCTGCTGGGTGACTGGAGGAGGACCAGGCTGCTGCTGGGTTTTTGCCTTGTTTACATAAGAAGATGGGCAGTTGAAGAAGGTGTGCCCAATCTTTCCACACAGGTTGCAGAGACTATCTGAATTGCAATCTTTAGCCTTGTGGCCCAGTTCATTGCATCTCCAACATTTCACTGTGGTGCATTTTCTGAGCTGATTGTTAGCTGAGTTGCAAATGAAGCAGGTGACGGATTGCCCTGGATAAAATTATTCTCCCATCGTAGGGGCCGAGAGAAATAGAGTTTGGGAGATTTTGGATCTCACCAACACTGTTTCTGTTCATCTTGATTTTATATTTTCTCACCCCATACCATATCTCAAATGTATGGGTTTGTATTTACTGATTATATCTCCATATCTCTTCAAATAGGTTTCAACATCATGGTCTGGAATTCGGCCAGTCCAGAATTTAACAATGATGTTTGAAATATCTATTTGAATTGAAGATTCGAAAGTCAAGTCTTTCCACTTTGGATCTGAGGTTTTAGTCAAAAGAACATCAAGGAAACGTCAGCTTCTTTCAAGAAGCAGAGTTCAAATTACTTTCTATTTGGTATCAAACATTCTCCAACATATTCACGACCTGGGGGTTCTCCTGAGCCTGTGAAATTCAAATTTCATATTTTGAAGCAAAAGATGGCACGCATTCTTATCACCGTTTTTTAGCTCCTTCCTTGCCTCTTCCACTCATTTTTGAGTCTATTGGATCGGGTTGCTCAGAACGAATCCTCAAATGGTCAACTATAGGAATAATGTTTACATTTTCTATCAGATTATTCTTCGACGTTATGAAGAAAGTTTCCTCCTTTGCTTCTTCCACTCATCTTTACAGATCAAAGTATTTCAAGTGAATTTCCTCCCTTGCCTCTTCCAGACCTAATTTCAGAGTTGTGTTAAAACTGTGAAGGCCATTTTGTCCTCATGCGCCAAGGAGCAGCTCTCATAGGAAAGAACGAGACCCCGCCTCCGACGCTGTATTCAGTTCTTATTATATATAAATAATATCATATTATACATCTATGGTTAAATCCATGGTTAAAAGTAGTGGTGACGAGAACAACCAATCACAATGTCTTCCATAATAACCTGTCTTTGGCATATTAATAGTGTATTTATTTTACTGCAGGGCCAACGTTAGCCAGACTTTAAGATATGTACAGTGTTTCGACTTTATATGACATTTTATGAGCTATTATCTGTGGATCGAAACACCTTCTGGAAACATTTAGGCTAAGTTAGAAAGACATTGATCAATACGTCAAACAAAACGTTCCCAAGACACACACGTTGTGTCTTCTTAACCACCATAATAAGGTAGTAAAGGAGCATCAACCTTATTTATATCAAAACAATCCGATACACACCGAGATGCACAACTTCTATCTGCAGGGACCGTCTACAAAGTGTTAGTCCCAAGTTGTCCCTTTCAAGATCTAACAAAACCACTTATCTTCTAACACTTCCCTAGTAAAGGAGCATCAACCTTATTTATATCAAAACAATCCGATACACACCGAGATGCACAACTTCTATCTGCAGGGACCGTCTACAAAGTGTTAGTCCCAAGTTGTCCCTTTCAAGATCTAACAAAACCACTTATCTTCTAACACTTCCCTTAATAAAATTAAAGGATAAAACATTTTTCAAGGTATAAATGTATTTGCTTTCCGGTTTATGAAAAGATAACATTTGCTTAATGTTGGTAAACATTCTTAATGTTCTTTTAAAATTATTTTTAAAGATATGTTATTGTTAGTGTTGAAATCAGAATCAGAACAGTAACAGGGAAATGTACACGATTACAACAGCAGATAAAAATGTCTAAGTATGCACACGTTATTATTAACACGATAAATAAAAAACTAAATAGCAGATATGTACATGTATGGTAAAAAAAAGTAGCAGTATATTTATTTTTTAAGAAAAGTGACCATATTGAATAAAAAAGCTAGTTGGTACTGTTTGCCAATTGTAAATAAAGATAACAAATAGTAAATACAAAAATAAACGTCAAATTGCAGGAGGGTAAATTGCACTTGCATGTATTGCACAAAGTTGTATAGGATATAATGGGGTCTGAAATGTTCGTTGTCCCTGTAAATGTACACTTTTTACATGTGTTTTTCCTCAAATAAATATCCCATTGTCAAAAGCTTCAACAAATATTAGACAATTTTCACATCGAGGATTTTGTTAATTTCTCTCAAAAAAAAACTATAAACAAAATCTGCTGATCCAGACTCCAGTTCAGTAGGTGGCAGTAATGCACGTATTCGTTGGTTGCCAATAAACCTAATAGAAGAAGATGACTGATTTGTGTTACTTTAATAAATCCTATTGTTGTTGTTTGTAACTTTTATCTTTGTAAAGATTTGGGTTTTTTCCCCCTTTATTTATACAAGAACGTATATGAACATCATGTATTTTGTATCCAAAAGTATAAAAGAGAAAACTCATAGAAGAAAATATACACAGTGCGCATGCGTACAGTATAAGCGGAAGACGTATCTGCGTCAACCGGAAGCTGCGACGGCCTTTCTGCTCCCGGACTGCCATCATGGTGAGTTCGCCATCAGAGTTGTAGCGTTTCTTTGTCGAAATTCTTTTCATATATCTAATTTAACTGGAACAACGAGACTAATGTGCAATGTTAACACACTTACACGTATATTCATGGATAGTTTTGTGTGGTATTATGGTTGTATTTGAAGTTTTAACGCTGTATGTGTAAGATGTCGGCTACAACGTGGTCCGTCCGGGGAGAGGCCTGCTCGCTTTATCGGACTAATTACACGTGTTTTGTCACGACAACATTGCTTGATATCGTCTGCATGCGATGTTTTCTTTTCAATTGTTTGAAATGTTATACATACACCTGGAAATACGCTTCTACGTTGTCCCGTTTTAGCGGCATGCAAGTCGTTAGCAGACACATTAGCTTGCATACATTAGCTTGTTTGCAACGTTATCAACTGTGGTATATCCGAACATAGCTATAAGTCAAGAAAAGTGAGTCTCCTGCCTACAAATCGAGCAGTTGTGTTGACTCACCCAAATCAAGAGACTGTATATTTCTGTATTCAATTAAAGGCTAAACTCAGAGGTGTAAGAAGTACTCGACGTACTTTTGCAGGTCTCCCTTGAAAAAGAGATGTATGATCTCAATGGGACCAACCTGGTTAAATAAAGGTTTGAAATGAAATGTCTCGGATCTTGTACTTTGGGGAGAAAAAAAAACTAATTTGCGACAATATACTACATCTTATCCTACTCAAGTATAAGAAGTACCAGAATGTAGGAATAATAGGTTACAAGTAAAAGTCCTACATTCAAAATGTAACCCCAGTAAAAGTATTAACATCAAAATATGGTTGACAAAAGTAAAACATACTTTATTATGCAGATTGTCTAATTTGTAGATCAACACATTATGCATCAATGTGTTTCTCAAAGCTGGTAACTGTGCAGCTACATTAAATTACTTTATTTATTGGAGGTTAACTTGTGAATTTACTTCAAGTTTAATTAAAGTCTTGTTTAAATTTCACGTCATTCTTCAAATCGGCAAAGTAACTAAAGGTATTAAATAATAGTGGAGTAAAAGTACAGGATTTACCTGGTAAAAATTAAGTGGGGTAGAAGAAGAAAGTAGAGTTCTCTAGTATAAGTACTTAGTTCGTTTCCCCCACTGGCTAAACTGAGACTATCCACCTGTCCAGGTAAAAGCCTCATTTTGACTTTTATGTATTTTGTGATGTGTGTTTGTCAGGTGTTCAAACGCTTCGTTGAGATCGGCCGCGTTGCCTACATCTCCTTCGGACCCCATGCTGGCAAGCTGGTGGCCATCGTAGATGTCATCGACCAAAACAGGGTGAGTGAGATTGGCTTGAGTAGTGTAAGCATCACTTTGGATTTGTTTTATATAGTTTTTTATAATTGTGTTTCTATTTTTTAGGCCCTTGTTGATGGTCCCTGCACAGGTGTGAAGAGACAATCCATGCCCTTCAAGTGCATGCAGCTTACAGACTACGTCATCAAAGTACCCCACAGGTGAGTGGGAACAGTCCTTTTCTTAAAACAAAAACACAATTTATTTTAAACAAAGGGTACAGATTGTGTTCCTTTTCCTACCAGGCTAGGTACACAAGAGTTTAGGCATTTCTAGAAACCACTCAAGGATAACCCTAGTTTGCAATTTTTAGAAGCGGCATCTTATAAGGGGCCTGTCATTGTGGTCGATAGGGCGGCACAACATCGTTTTTTGTCTCTGCAATCAAAGTTAGTTCAAAAGGAACCACTTTCTTATCTGTTATTTTAATGTTGGAGATAGTTTTTAATTCTACAAGCAGTTACATGTAATAAAGCGGTTTACTGGGAGCACCAGGGAGGCAGAGCTAAGGACTCTTAATTCATTATTTCAAAATTTGACAGCCTTATTGCTGAAATTCCTCGTATCGAGCATCTAAGAAATCCAGATTTGTGTAAACGCAGTATTGCAAATGAGACTACCGTGACTGCATTTCTAATACTTCAAAAGGAAAAACATGATTTCTGTGTGGTTGTTATTTGATACAACTTGAGTAATCCCTCTTGTATATGTACTGACTGTTTGTATTTATTCACAGTGCTCGTCAGAAGTTTGTGAGGAGAGCCTGGGTGAAGGCCGAAGTCACCCAGAAGTGGTCGGAAAGCAGCTGGGCCAAGAAGATCGAGGCGAGACAGAAGGTAAGGCAATGTTTCCCTCCAGTCATTATGAACATATTAGATAATAAAAAACGATTTTATAAGTTGTTATTGCAGCAGATTCCAGTTGGCTTTTAAATAATTGATTTGCTTCCGGCAGTGAGGAGATGTTTCCCCCGCCGGTTTGTTCTGTTTGACAGCAGGGATACATAAACACAGTCATGAAACTAGTTTGAAGGGTGTTCTATGGGTAAAAGAAGAGTCGTAAGGCAAATGCATGCATTATTTATTCACTTTGAACACTGCAAGGATGGGCAAAACCATGGCCTCCTACTTGTCCTTCAAATGTAAGATGTATTACAGCCGGTAGTACGGTTGGGAACCGAAACTCCTAACAAAATACACCATTTTGGTTCTGCTTAATGGTTCCTAAACGCGGTAGACCCCGTATTCCAACGGTTCCGTCTGCGCTGCGGTGACCCGGTGGAATACAGGGTAAGGTCGGCTCGGTTCACTGACGGCCTGGTCCGCCCTTATTTATTTTTTTAAATGGCATCATCTAAGTTGCGCTGACAGGCGACAGAGGTCCACAGTTGCCCCGCAGCGAGGCTCCCCCCGCCCTCCTGTAGACAGTTCACGAGCTCAGTCACTTCATAACACCAAAGATGGATCGCGTTAAACGCTCTAAAGTGAGGCTCCTCTACACTAAAAAAAGACAAGGCACAGAGCTATAATAGGCATGTGGCAAGTTAATAGCTTTGCCACAGCATAGTCAGGTTAAAATAAAGCCACAGCATTGTTTGCAAATACATTGTATTGCATGTTATTATTTTTTATTTGTAAAATGGTAAGTTTAAAGCTTAAAAGAATAAAGATATTTTTGTTATCTAAACCGTTTGAAACCTTTCTTTTACAATTTTTGGAAATCGAAACGGTGGAATCGATAAGAACTGGAATCGGATAATGCGGAATCAAATTTTTTTTTTTGGAATAGATACATTTTCAAACAATACTCATCCCTAGCCGGTAAATGGAGAATTTCATAGTTGACAAATACGTTGAAAGTACATTCAGCTTGGTGAGTGCAGCAGTTTGGTTCCCATACAATTGCTCCAAACAAATTTATGAAAAAAACATGATTCAGTTTTTTCCCCAACCAACTGTGTTATATTCTGCTTTAATTTAACATGGAGGGTGGTTTTGTGTGAGCCTGATCTTGTGCACAGTTTACTGCTCAGCTGGATCCTGAATGGTGGTTTGTGTGATAAGTTGAGGATGTTTATAAAAAAATAACGGCCCCTCCCCTTTCTTGAGCGGGTTTCCCTGCAAGGTTTGAGTTCACAAATTAGCCTTCCTTGGTTAAAAGGGCCAGCCCCACCTTCACCATTTCTCCAGCTGTAGGGTGTCACTCTGGATGCTTCATGTGCCCCCCCAAGACATTAAAACCTTAAAGCAAACTGACTCCCTTTAATCAATGCACATGTCCATCCTTAACTGAATTTCTGCTGTGGCCCTAAACCTGTGAGAGAAATCAACTTACCCTCTGGTTCTTCCCTGACCAATTTCTCACTTCTTTTTTGCAGAGGTCCAAAAATCGTGGCGACTTTGACCGCTTACAAGGTGATGCAAGGCCAAGGAGGATGGTAAAAGTGAACAAGATTTAGGCAGCTTCATTCACGTGGGAAAACCTGGCCCAGCCAAATTGATGCTAAGCTTTATATCGTGGTGGCTTAAGTTATCCCTGCATTTCCCTTCTTAAAAGTCCTACTTTATTAACACAATAGTATGGTATATAAAATGGGCCCCATTGTAATCTGGGAGTTGGACTTTGTTAATGCCCCCTGATGGAGCTCTTCTCACAAGCTGGATGACAAACAGCTGCAGCTCATAAAACCTATGGATGGGTCGGGCTGATTTTTAATTGCCAGAGAGAAATATCTGACCAAATGGTTTGTTCCTGCGATGCCTCAGTCCTCTGGCCTCGAATGAAATGTGGTTATTAATTCCTACGAGCAGCAAGTTTGATTTTAACCAACCAAAAGCCAATTAAAGTAACGGGTCATTGGTCTAAAGTGTGTAGAATAGAGATCGTACAGCAGTCCCATTGAGCAGTGCTTAATCGATGCACTTTTTTTGTCTCTGCCAGAGGGAACAGAATCATCAAGCATGAGGTGAAGAAGCTCCAGAAAGGAGGCCAGCAAAGAAGTGAACAGTGCCCACAAAATAAATCTCCTGTTCAATTGGTTCATACTGTGTCCCTTTGTCTTCGCCAATCTTTGAAAAAAACATCTAATGGCTCAGTTTGAGGTTACTCCTCCCCTTCCGTGTGTACTAATATAAACTGGACTGGTAAAAAGTCAACCTTAAGCTTACAAAATGTGTTGTATGTGCAGGAGCAGGGGAATGAAGTGTAATGCCATGATGCAATTATGCAGGACATAGTGATTGTGTGGCACCCGGCTTTTTAGTCTGTTAATACTCTAAAGTTTAAACTCTTTGTAGCCAAAAATGAAAAATGATCGACTGTCCAAGCCCTGGATCCCGTCTGATCTGCCAGCAACTTTGCAGGTGGTGTTTCAGACGGGTTCAGTGCTGTGGGGTGCTTTGAATGTTTTTTAATAATATTGCTCTCAGGGGAGGCAAAACATTAAATCAGTAGTCTTCCTCCGAAGTTTAACAAAACCATGAGACCAATGTATGTTTATATAGCATCCATTGTTCCATTCAGCTCACTAAATTTAAAGAAATAATACTTACGGGAAAAACAGGTGATGGCAATCACCAAAAATAACACCCAACTTCCCGTCCATCCTTAAATTATCCATAGAATGCAAAAAGTAAATAATAATCAACTTAAACAACTTTTGTTTTATATACGCCAATAGTCATCCAGAAACACTTAATTTCAGCTCAAAGGGTTCTGTGTTTTTGCTTTGAAGGGAAAAGACACATTCTTGATCTGAGTTCCAAGAAATTACACGTTTGGGTTTTCTCCAAAAGCCACACAACTATAAACTCTTTGTTCAGTTTAGAACATTTTCAGGCAAATCAATGCACATTTTTTTCCCAAAAGCCGTTCAATTCTCAAAAGCCCCTGTTTTGTTCAAATGTGCATCGTAAATAGAAATACTATACAACATAAAGAGATGGTTAAAGAAACTGAATAAGCCCATAAACGGAAATAACAGACTTTGGAACAAAAAGCACACACGGCAATTGTAAACTGAACTGATTATTCGACCATTACTACTTTAATTAAATAGTTAAAGAGGCTCCAAACTTGAATGTGTGACGCTCAGGTGTTTCTAAAATACTCTGCATGCCCATTGATAATTTAGTCCTTGCCTCCTTTCCTAATCGTAGTTTTTTCCTGGGAAAAATTCAAATTAATCGGAAATTTAGGATTGATTTTGGGTCCCCTAAAAATGTTGTCTTCACTGCGACCAGGGCACCTTTCTCAATTTCATCTTAACCCCTCCTCCGAACTCCTCGGTCCTCCGGTAAGTGACCCGGAAATCGACTTCGTCAGCGCGCCCATGTTGAAGGGCACGAATTTCTCGTAAATGCACCATGAAATGCACTTCGACGGAATCGAGCGTCGAGGAAGGCGAGGAATACACTGAATGGGTCCCTCCAACCGGATGCACCTTCGGGAAACATAGATTTTTCAGAGAGTCGTGAAGCAAAGCCGGATTTTTATCTCAGCCAAATTGACAGCTCTGCAAGCCATCCCCTGGATAATTATTTTACTTGCTTCCATCGCGAGAGAACAAGCTTGTGAGGTCCCGTGCAGAAAAGCAGAGCAGTTGTGGTATAAATATATATTATAAAATAACTTCAGTTACAGGCCTCTGCCTTTATTTGCCTTTAGTTTAGTAGATAGTCAGAAACAAAGAAGTCGATTTTTTAAAAAACCATTTAGTGCTCACATAAATAAATACACAAACGGCTTGTAGCCTGATTAATAAATGCTTTTAGGAGCTGTAGGTGCTGGTACAGGTGCTAGGTGTGTGTGTTTGTAGATGCAGCGAAACGAAAACAGGTCTCAGTGGTTTTGGTGTCCTCTGCTTACTTTTAATACTTGTAAATAAAAACTTTTTGCCCGTAATTTAATTTTCCTACATTGTAGCGACCAGAGAGGGGAGGGGGGTAATTTAATCCAGGGAGGTACGTTAAAGCGAGTGCTCTGTTATGATTCTGAAAGTGTGTGTGGTGTGTGTGTGGTGTGTGTGTTGTGTGTCCGTCCGCAATCTGTGCCTGTATTGTGTCATTAGTACCCCGCAACCTGTGAATGAAATTAAAGTAAATATATACAGTCGTCATGAAACCTTCTGTCCCATCAAACAGAGTGCTTGCTGTGCCTCCTGTCACATTAATGGACGTCTCTTTAAAATGACCAACTCAGAGGAGAGGAAGTTCTCATTTCTCTAACCGCGCTGCTGCTTCCACCTCCCTCTCTCCTCCGGTTCCCCTCCTCGGCTCTCCCCTCGCATCTCCTGTGGGCGGGAATTTAAAGTCTCGAGGATAAGGAAAGTCGAGGAGGGGGAAGTTAGAGAAAATGGAAAGGGCCCTGGTAGCCATTAAAGTAAAGAGATGTAAATTGGGAAATTGTTTTTGTTTTTATAAGTAGCCTTGTGCCCAAACGTCCAACTAGATGTCAGTCCCAGCTAAGAAAAGGACTGCTGACCCCTTTGTCTTTATTTTTAGTTATAATAAACTATCTTTAAATAAACCCTCCACCCAAAAGCAATGAATGTAGGTTTTTTTCTCGTATGTGAAGTTAATATCCTTATTAGTTAAATAAAAGCATGAAAGGGGCATTGGTAACGACATTGTAACGAGAATACGTAATCGGGGTAAAAAAAAGGTAAATGAATTAATGAACAATTGCATAAAAAAAAAAAGGTAATCGGATTACTGTAACATAATAAATTGAGATTAACTAGCAGGAATGACATTGTTCCCAATACATTTTTGTTGGAATAAAGATTGATAATATATAGNTTTTTGCCGTACAGACGCCACTGTATGTTCATTACTTTGCTCAGATTTGACATTGTGGTTTCGTTTTTTCACTTCTTGTTCTGGGATCCGGGCCGTTTCTCAATGTCGAGTAAAGCTGTTCCAGAGCCACTATTTCAAGCATGCTGCGTCATCGAGTGGCGCCGAAGGACGGTTTAAATGCCCAGCATACATGTGCTACCAAGCAAGCCTCCTCGACATTGAGAAATGGCCACAGTTTAACTTATGGCCCTTGGTGTGATTTTAACATAACATTATGATGTCAGGACTTGGCTGACATGTCCTATCTGGTTTCCCTTGTTATGTGTAACCAAAGTGGTTGACATTTTCAAATAAATGCAGCTGTGAAGTGCACATATAGTAATATAACAGTAGTCAAGGAAACGGCAGTTTTATTATAGAATTGTCCTTTGACTGATACTTTTTTTTTTTATTATTTCAAGGACCCTTCAGTTACCAGAAAATATGTTTAGCTGTTAAATGTTTAACTGAATAGCTTCTCTATTTTGCACTTCGCTGATGAAAATTCACACAAACCAATATGCAAATAAATGATTCATAATCATGCATGTATAAAGCTGAGAGGAATATAAACTACTGTGTATGCTTGCATGTGCATAGTTTCTACAATTATGTATGTAAATTATTCATGGCATTTGTAGGCAGTGAAAAGAGGTTTTTTTTCAAGCTTTTAATACAACCAAATGAAATAGACAATTATGCAGATTCACAGGCCGTTAAATAACCAACAGATTTAGAAGTGTCCTTATTACAAATGAAAACAGGAGAAACAAGCACACATGATGTAGCTGCCCTCACCCTGGGCAACCCTTTGATTCACACCTCTTTTTATAACACAATCACTAAAAATACCCAAGTGACCCTCAAGAGAGAAATGTGCGTATTCAGCTCTCACATCAGTAAACTCGCTGACATCACCGCGTGCCTGGCAGGTGGAGGACACCGTTTCTCAGGCTCATTTGACACCTCCAGGTAAGAGGAAATTATAGTATATGAAGGTGTTGCATGTTGCTTTGAATTTTGAGTGTGGCAATATTTGAAGTTTACTTTCTGTAGTCAGCCAGAGGAGGAAGAATTACTCAGATCTTGTACTTGTAAGTAAAAGTATAAGTTCCAGAGTGTATGAATACTCTGTTACAAGTAAAAGTCTCGCTTAGTTATTCAGTAAAAGTACAAAAGTACTAGCATCAAAATATACTTAAAGTACCAAAAAAGTAATCATTATGCAGATTGGCCCTTTTCAGAATTATAAATTATGTGAAGCTAATTTGTATTCCTTTTTACAGTTCAAGGTAGCTTGTGGATATACTCCAGGTGTAACAACAGTCTTATTTAAATGTTGAATATATTACAAATCATTAATCCAAGTCTGCAGAGAAACTAAAGATATTAAATGCAGTGGAGAAAAAGTACACTATTTGCCTGAGTATTAGTGTGGCAGAAGTACAAAGTAGACACAATTGTACAGTAGGCTACTTTACTCAACTCAAGTAGCCTACTGTAGTTAAGTGCAATTTTTCCACTGGGTGGAGGACACCGTTTCTCATGCTCATTTGACAACTCCAGGTAAGACAACAATTGTAGGATATGAATTTAATATCGAGTCTGTAAATATTTGAAGTTTTCTTTCTGTAGTCAATGAGAACTTTTACAAATGTTCAGTTGGAAGGGAAATTGACGTTTCAATGGTTCAGCATTAGCTTAACTACTTTTATCTAGCCTATATTTCAACGACTTATCAATTTCGGCCATATGCCCACAACTTTTGTCAAAGCAAATTCGACCTATTAACATTACATTAAATTATTATTTACATTTTACCTTTACTTTTAGCTGTTCAACTCTGTATGCGAATATTACTTTTAGCTAGCGTTAGCTTTTTCTAGCTAACTAGTCTACTTAGGGTCATCTCTATGTTCCAAGGTTCCTATATTGTTGAATTGAACTAACGTTGAAAGAGATCTGCAGAGGTGGGAGAAGTACTCAGATGATCTTGTACTTAAGTAAAAGTAGAAGTACTTTTAAGACTTTAAGAATACTCTGTTACAAGTAAAAGTCCTGCTAGTCTTGTTACTCAAGTAAAAGTAGAAAAATACTTAAAGTACCAAAAGTTCAAGTGCAGATTGGCCGGTTTTTAGAGTTATGAATTATGTGTTTTTATTATAATTATTGATGCATTAAAGTGTTATCAAAGCTGTTAAAGGTACAGCTAGTTTTAATGACTTTGTATACTGCAGGGTCGCTTGTGAATTTACTCCAGGTAGAACTAAAGTCTTATTTTAGTGTTGATTATATTCCACATCATTAAACCAAATCTGCAAAGTAACTAAAGGTATTAAATACTTGTAGTAAAAGTATACCTCTGAATTGTAGTGAAGATAGAAATGTACTTAGTTCAAATTCAAGGCAAAGGTTTCGGTCAGGTTTCAATGTGTTTTTAACACCAGGAGGATGTTAGCTGCAGGGTGATGCCTGTCAACATCTTGCCCCTTGGAAACATGCATTGAACATGTGACTGAGGGAAAAACCTTACAGAGAACATCAAATCTTTAATGTGTTAAAAGGATATTGAGCGGGAGAACTGCACCCGGGGAACATATGCTCCCTATTTACTCAAGTGCTGTACTTACGTAGTACATTTTTATATACTTGAGCACTTCCATTTTATGTTACTTTACACTTCTACTCCATTACATTTTGAAGTCAAACATTGAACTATTTTTTCATTTGTTTCTTTTCAAAGGTATACTAGTACCAATACCAATTATGAAATTAAGTAGAACATTTATATCATTATCGGTAAAGCTACCCAGCCGTATAGAGAAATAAAAAACCAGCTCCACCTCTTCTTAACTGCTGCATTATTCAAGTTCTTTAAGTATAAGCTTATAATCCAGTAAGGAAAGCTATATTCGTATGAGGCGATATACTGTATAATGAGTATTTTAACTTCTGGTACTTTATTACATTCTAATGCTTACACTTGTATTTGAGTAAGATTTTTATTGCTGGAGTATTTTAACACAAGTATTTATCTTTTTCTACTTTTTTTTATAAAGGTATACATTATATTTGAAGGTTATCTGTTTTTTTAAATATATTTTTACCTCTTATTTGTGACTTTAAGCAACATGTGTTAGCTTCTTTGCTTACCATTTTTTTTACAAACTCTTAAAACAAAATGTGATGTTCACGCTTTACTGCTCGGTTGAATAATCATTTCTATTTCCTCACATGAGTTGATCTTGCTAATTCTCACACATTTAACTGACCCCTTGCAACTGTAGAAATAACCCACAGGGTGCTAGGATCACTGCTTGAATATAACTAGTCTATCTTCTCTTAAAAGTTGATTTAAAAACACCAATAAAGTGTTAGTACATTTGGAGAGGGCAGACCTACTCCAAGGCCATTTCTGTAAATAATGTAATTTAAAATTAATGCATGTATCAGTAATTCAGATCCACTCCAACATGTATTGGGTTCTTTCCTCTTACCAGGTTTTATGAAAATGGAGGCAGTAGTTCTTATACTATGTTGGCAAAAACACTAACAAATCACACTGAAATAAATAACCCTCTTGGAAGTAATGAGTAAATACTTCTGTATTCTGAGCACTTTTGGCTCCTGTTAAATATAAATTGAGTCTTTTTCAGTTTGCAATATGGTCTTTTAGTACAAGCTCTCCTGCAGTGTTATCATCATCTGGCTGAAGGACGCGCTGCAAATGTGCAAAACTATGCTCCAAAATGCTGGAGGTATAATATATTAAATCATTATAATCCTACAGGGAACTTCAATTCAGTCTTTGTTAACACACAAACCACTGAGTCCCCTGAGAAGCATTAAAGTCATTCTTTGTTGATGGCATTTTTATTGAAATCTTGGCAAGTTTAAGATGCTGGGCACAGCTTTGTTTCCAAGGTAACATATGAAACTCCGCTTTCTTTTTAAATATTAATTGCAGGTTAACTGTGTTATTCTTTTAAGTGACATATGTGTTATGTCTTTAAGTGCTGTCTAAAACTCTTAATGGATTGATTGAGGTGTTTATATACTCGAAGGATTTCTTTTGCCCTTAGCATTGAGTGCAAATAATTTCCCAGTTTGATGTGATGGAGGGGAAATGTATGTAATCTAGCCACTTCAAATAATAACAAAGGGAACACTTCAATGTTTCTAAGAAATGCATTATGAAAAACACAGCAAAGCTATCTTGTACCCACTAAAGGTCACCAGTGGAAATCACATATGCGGTAATGCTAAAGGAGAAGTAAAATATCATAAATCCTGTTAAGGTCAATGCACTGAATACAATTTGTCCCTGCAACATAAATAATATAGTTTTTATTCACAGGAAAAATACATGTTTTATTAAATTATATCTGTACACTACGGGGATGTTCATGCAGATTCTCAAATGACCATGGTGACCTCTGCTTGAGGGTGTTACATACAGTATGATATTTAAATGTTTTTATTGAGCTAAAGAAGATTTACCTTACAGTATGTTGTGTTTTCTAATGGCCATCTATAAGAAAGATTGATACAATTACATTAATGAATATAGAAAGATAGAAAACAGATTGTTTAAAATATATAGGACTAAACTTTGAGATTGGACACGTATAAGAAAATAAGCAAATGAAATAGAGAAAGCCACATTGTTTTTGATGATTAAATACATATTGAAAAAGATCAAATAAAATGCAAACAGGTTGTGTAGTATATGATGGTTTAAAAAAAATGGTTAATGCATTATTATTTATATTTAGTGCGAATGCTGTTTTCTTATTTCACCAAATAGTTTGCCGTCGAATAACTTCAGCCTACTTTCAGCTACAGAAATCATTCAAATATCAACAATATTCAGCCTTTTCAGCACATGATAGGAAACTTTCAACTTTTTCAAAATATGTTATAGTTTTTGAAATATTCAGCTTTTTAAACTCTTTTTTTATCATGTAACTCAATGGGAGGAACCTTCAAATCCTCTTTTAACTACACCGTGCGCCAAATGCTACTTCTTCCTCATACTTTCAGCTAGACACTTCATTCCAACTTTAAAATGATCACAAGACATTCAGCTATAAAACGTATTCTTCAGAATTTTGATGTTTTTTACACATTTTGAGATATTTAACTTAGTTTGGAGCTTAGTAAACAGGCCTTCTTCAGATTTTAACATTAGTGTGTTATGCAGCTCGTTAAGGCTTAGAGTGCGTGATGTCACAGCTAGAGTGGAGGAGAGCTTGAAATTCGCCTTACATTTTTCTTTTTAAACTGCCATAATTCACAAACCCTACACTCTGACATTAATATCCAGGTGTGGGTGTGGTCTTGTGTGGTGTGTGTTTGTGTTCGATGTGTGTGAGTGTCTAGTACGATTGCACAACAAGTCTAGCTTTGTCCGCGTTGTCAGCTGTTGTAAACGGTTTTGATTTTTAAGGTTCGATCAAGTTCCCGCGTATTTGTGTATTTTTGTGAGACACGTGCGTAACGGGTTAGTGTTGTGTGTGCTGCGTGTGTGTGTGTTGTGTGTGTGTGTTGTGGTGTGGTGGTGTCTGTGTGTGTGGTTTTGTGTGTGGTGGTGTTGTTAGTGTGTTTGTGTGTGGGTGGTGTGTGTGTCGTTTTTGTTGATGTGACGCCTTCTGATGAAACAGGTTTCAGTCTCGTCCATGCGGGGAGTCCGTTGTCCCTCTTGTCTCCGATACAGCTCCCCTTCTCCCCTGTACCTTGTCCCTCACTACTACTTTCCTCTTCCTTTTTATCTTCTTCCTTCTTCCGCCCTCCCTCGTTACACGTCGTCTTTATACATAGTTTTCGCATCTCTTACTATTTACTTATGTAATGATTATCAGCTAGTATGACATTTTTATTCTTATACTATTACCTCACACCTCATCAAATGTATTCACACGAGAATTCAGTTTTGTTTCTTGATGTAGTCAAAAGGTGCGGAGGATTAGTCCTAAAAACATACTGACTAATCGTATTTAAACTAATTCTACAATATTAGAATTTTTGTGTGACACCATTTATTAAAAATTATTACGTTGAATCTCTTTTTCGTTGGTCGGTGTTAGTTTATCTAATCCACTTTAATGATAATTCACAAAAATCTAATCCGTGGGTTTGAATTTATTTGTCATAAATTTAGACGGATTTCAAACTCTATTAAGTAGATTTTATGGGAGGAACCGAACGTACACATTTTCTTTTGTCATTACATCAAATCTCTTCAGGATTCCGTCAAACTTTGATTTATGTTGTCACCACGGTTTTATGTTTACCCCATGATCAGCTCCCGGCTGACCAAAGTTACAATAACGTCTTGCATAACTTTTTACTTTGGAGTAACGTTGTTATAATTTGGACCTTGATTGTTTCGAATTACTTAACGGATTTTTTTTTGTAATTTGTAATTATTAGTGACGAAGAGAGAATACGAATAGACGCTCAGAAAGAATACTTTATGTAAAAACGGTTCCGTTGTTGTCGAGGTTTTTTTGCTAAAGTGAAGTTTCTGTTTTGGTTGTTACGGGACAACAGCACTTCTTTCTTCACGTTCTTTCCTTTGTAACTTGAGTCAACACGACGTAGACACTTACGATTTCAATTTGTCTATGAAACGAGAGGTAGGCCCACGTTTCAACTAGTTAAAACCCCGAGCCGAGACTTTCGACCCTCCTGGAGTCCTACCTCACTGTCCCACAACGCACGTTATATTGGCCGCCCGGTTTCTAGATTATATTTAATCTTATAGGACGCCCGGCTTTAATTTAGGTGGTTCCTTACGCGGACTTAAACCGGGGGGCCGGACTCAACCGGATTCCATTTGATCTTTTTTACGTAGAGGACGACATTTACGTACACTTACGGACATTTGACAACATTTAAAGAACGACCTAAATTC
The DNA here is from genome assembly GCF_000735185.1 of Notothenia coriiceps. Lineage (NCBI taxonomy): Eukaryota > Metazoa > Chordata > Actinopteri > Perciformes > Nototheniidae > Notothenia > Notothenia coriiceps. Next base: position 100,976 of record NW_011338488.1, read on the forward strand.
GACTTTAGTCTTTTTTTGACTTATAAATAATTGACTTACCAGCAAGACATCGACGAAAAATCGTTTGTTTTGGTTCTTATCACACAAAAGACTTTAAAAATCGCCCTTTTACGTCTTTCACTACTTAAACTTAAGTTCACAATGTCGAGTTAACGTAACGTTACGGAACAACTTGAAAAAAACCCTTTTTTTTTTTTTTTTTTTTTTTTTCCCACTTACAATTTGATCTCTCATCCTTTTATCTCTCTTCGAATATAATTTCTTTCCAAAATTTTTCCATATTGTCTGCTGTACAATCGGAGTTTACAGACTTTATCGACTTTATTCAAATTATCAAACTTACCAATACACGTCTTTCATCCGAACTTTCCTTCAAATCTTATAATTTCATCATCACTTTGACTTACAACATAATTTCTTCCTTTTCTTTCATTTTGCGAAAACTTTTTCGTGTCTTATAAAATGAACGTTGAACTTGATTTCCAATGGTACCCTACTGCAATAGTTGTGACCCATGCACTTCGGTCTTCTTAGTTTCAAGGGGTTACCTCTACACGGACACTTTCCTCTCGGAAGGTAACAAGAACTTTACTCTTTTTATTCGAGAATGTAAAGTTGTATCAAATTTTTTGGCATCGACGAAGCATTCAGGTTGCACACTTCCGTACAGTTCCTGGGCTCGGCAGACTCTCCACGGAAAAACACGTGTAAGCCCAGTATTTCACCGTTAAAAACCATCTAAATTGATTATCCACACGCGTGACTCCTTCAGTCCGACATAAATTTACCCGGAAATGCCTTTCTGTTCCAACGTTTGCAAAATAAGTGAAGTACGAGAGTCTCCGTAAAACAAAATTAATAAAAACGAATTAAATAAAAATAAAAAGTTGCAATTTTCTTCCAAGGATGTTAAGTTCGTATGTTATTANGCCCTTATTTATTTTTTTAAATGGCATCATCTAAGTTGCGCTGACAGGCGACAGAGGTCCACAGTTGCCCCGCAGCGAGGCTCCCCCCGCCCTCCTGTAGACAGTTCACGAGCTCACTCACATCATAACACCAAAGATGGATCGCGTTAAACGCTCTAAAGTGAGGCTCCTCTACACTAAAAAAAGACAAGGCACAGAGCTATATAGGCCTGTGGCAAGTTAATAGCTTGCCACAGGCATAGCTCAGTTAAAATAAAGCACAGCTATTGTGCAATACATTTGTATTGCATGTATATTTTTTATTTGTAAAAATGTAAGTTAAAGCTTAAAAGAATAAAGATATTTTTGTTATCTAAACGTTTGACCTCTTTCTTTTACAATTTTGGAATCGAAACGGGGAATCGATAAGAACTGGAATCGATAAGCGGAATCAGAATTGGAATAGATACATTTCAAACAATACTCATCCCTAGCCGGTAGTGAGAATTTCATAGTTGACATAGTTGAAAGTACATTCAGCTGGTGAGTGCAGCAGTTTGGTTCCCATACAATTGCTCCAACAATTTCTGAAAAAACATGATTTCAGTTTTTTCCCCAACTGTGTTATATTCTGCTTTATTTAACATGGAGGGTGTTTGTGTGAGGCTGATCAGTCACAGTTTACTGCTCAGCTGATCCTGATGGTGGTTTGTGTGATAAGTTTGAGGATTGTATAAAAAAATACGGCCCCTCCTTTCTGAGCAGTTTCCCTGCAGGTTTGAGTTTCACAAATAGGCTTCTGTTAAAGAGGCAGCCCACCTTCCATTTCTCCAGCTGTAGGGGTCTCTGGATTGCTTCATGTGCCCCAAACATTAAACTTAAAGCAAACTGACTCCCTTTATCAATGCACATGTCCATCCTTAAAACTGAATTCTGCTGTGCTAAACTGTGAGAGAAATCAACTACTCTGGTTCTTCCCTGACTATTTCTCCTTCTTTTTGCAGAGGTCCAAAATGTGCGACTTTGACCGCTACAAGGTGATGAAGGCCAAGAGGATGGTAAGTGAAACAGATTTAGGCAGCTTTCATTCACGTGGGGAAAACCTGGCCAGCAAATTGATGCTAGCTTTATATGTGGTCTTAAGTTATCCTGCATTTCCTTCTTAAAGTCACATTTATTACACAATAGTAATGGTTAAATATAAAATGGGCCATTGTAGATCTGGGAGGTTGGACTTGTAATGCCTCCTGATGGAGCTCTTCTCACAGCTGACTGACTAAACAGCTGCAGCTCATAAAACTAATGATGGGTCGGGCTGATTTTAATTGTCCCAGAGAGAAATAATTGACAATGGTTTGTTCCTGCCTAGGCTCAGTCTCTGGCCCTCGAATGAAATGTGGTTATTAATTCCTACGAGCAGCAGTTTGATTTAACAACCAAAGCCAATTAAATGTAACGGGTCCATTGGTCTAAGTGTGTAGAATAGAGATCGTACAGCAGTCATTGAGCAGTTCTTAATCGATGCACTTTTTGTCTCTGCAGAGGAACAAGATCATCAAGCATGAGGTGAAGAAGCTCCAGAAGGAGGCAGCAAAGAAGTGAACAGTGCCCACAAAATAAATCTCCTGTTCAATTGTTCATCTGTGTCTTGTCTTCGCCATCTTTGAAAAACATCTAATGGCTCAGTTAGAGGTTTACTCTCCTTCTCGTGTGTACTTTAATATAAACTAGTGACTGGTAAATGTCAACCTTAGGCTTACAAATGTTTGTATGTGCAGCGAGCAGGGGAATGAAGTGTAAACATGATGCAGTATTGTGTGGCACCGCTTTTTAGTCTGTTAATACGCTAAAGTTAAACTCTTGTAGCCAAAATGAAATGATCGACTGGTCAAGCCTGGAATCCCGTCTGATCTTGCTTCAGCTTTGCCTTTGGTTGGTGTTTCAGACGGTTCAGTGCTGTGGGGTTTGCTTTGAATGTTTTTAATATATTGCTTCTCAAGGAGGCAACACTTAATCAGTAGTTTCTCGAGTTTAACAACCATGAGAACATGTATGTTTATATAAGCATCCACTTGTCATTCAGTCACTAAATTAAAGAAATATACTTACGGGAAAACAGGATGATGGCAAATCACCATAACACCCAACTTCCCTCCATCTTAATTATTCATAAGATGCAAAAGTAAATAATAATCAATTTAAACAACTTTTGTTTATATACGCCATAGTCATCCACACACTTATGTTCAGCTCAAGGGTTCTTGTGTTTTGCTTTGAGGGAAAAGACACATTTCTGATCTGAGTTCAGATTACACTTTGGGTTTTCTCCCAGCCACACAACTATAAACTCTTGGTTCAGTTATGACATTTTCAGGCCATCAGCGGTTCAATTTCAAGCCCCTGTTTTGTTTAAATGTGCATCGGTAAATAGAAATACCTATACACATGAAGAGATGGTTAAAGAATCTGAATATAAGCAGTAACGGATAACAGACGTTGAACAAAAGCACACACGGCAATTTAAACTGAACTGATTATTGCGACCAATATTCTTACTTTATTAAATAGTTACAGAGCTCCACTTGAATGTTGACCTTCAGGTGTTTCTAAATACTTGCATGCATTGTATAATTTAGTCTGCTCTTCCTAATCTAGTTTTTTCCTGGGATTCAATTTAATCTGGATTTAGGATTGATTTGGAGTCCCCTAAATGTGTCTTCACTGCAGACCAGGGCCCTTTCTCATTTCATCTAATCCCCCTCCTCGACTCCTCGGTCCTCCGGTAGTGACCCGGAAATGAATTTCAGCGCGCCATGTTGAAGGGCATCTAATTTCTCTAAATGCACCATGAAATGCACTTCGAGGATCGAGCGTCGAGGAGGCGAGGATACACTGATGGGTCCTCCACGGATGCATTTCCGGGAACAGAGATTTTTCAGAGTCGTGACGCACAGCCGGATTTATCTCAGCCAATGACAGCTCTGCATGCATCCCCTGGATATTATTTTACTGCTCTGAGCAGAGAGAACAGCTGTGAGGTCCGTGCAGAAAGCAGAGCAGTGTGTATAATATATATATATATAACTCAGTATAACAGGCCTACTCTCTTTATTTGCTTTAGTTTAGTAGATATCTACAAACAAAGAGTCGATATTTTTAAAAACCATTTAGTGCTTCACATAATAAAATACACAACGGCTGTAGCCTGATAATATGCTTTAGGAGCTGTAGGTGCGTGTGTGTGGTACAGTGTGTAGGTGTGTGTTGTACAGTGTGTAGGTGTGTGTGTTGTACACTGTAGGTGTGTGTGTTGTACACTGTGTAGGTGTGTGTGTGTGTGTGTGTGTGTGTGTGTGTGTGTGTGTGTGTGTGTGTGTGTGTGTGTTNTGGGCCCCTGTGTTTCCTCCTCCCTCCTCACCTGTGTCTTGTTGTGTGATTAGTCTTTTGTGTATTTAAGTTCTGGGTTTTTTGTCGGTTCGTCTTGTACAATGACTAGTTCTTCGGTGAGTGTTCTGTTTTGTCTTTGTTAGTATCACTTAGCCTTGAAATAAAGGAGTTTTTCAGTTTATATCTGCATTTGGGCCCTGCCTACTTCACACACCCTAACAAACATATTTTAAATAACAGTAATTTTGCACAGGTGTGTCCCTCAACATGCGTTCAACCCTGTTACCCAAACCTTTTTAGATTGGCACAGGAAGTGAAAAACCTGTAAATCAGATGACACAGTGGAAGTGACATCAGCAAGCCATGTGCTAGTGCCATGGGTAGACCAAAACTAAGTCCTCTCTTTTATTTTTCATATTTTTACAATCTTTTCAGTCTTAAAAGAGTGTGGCACTCTGACCCACTCAACCCTGTTACTGATATTATCAGAATAAAGCATATTAATTTCAAAGTTATCTTTATTGCATTAGATATCCAAGTTTGTCCTTGCCTTGAAAGTAGCATTACATGCTACATCTAGCAATAATTCCTGAGGTTAAAGGCTCAAATTAGCATTGATTTTCAACCCTGTTACTTTCAACCCTGTTACTATAATTAGAGTAACAGGGGTAATTCTTCATTGGAAAATATACATTTGATGCCTAGCTGGGCAAATCACTTTTTTTGATGGTTTATTATCTGTTTTTCCTAAATACATAAAAAAATATTTTTAAACAAAAGGTTCATTTTTCAAATATGTTGGTGTCTAAATTGTCCTCCAATTCTGGAATGACCCAAAGGTTAATACTACAACTGCTAGATAGGTCTGGTAACATTTAAAAAAATCAATCACTTCACTGAAACCTTTAAAAACAGGAAAGGACATCATATGTTAATTACAAATTATATTTCCAAGATTACATTACATGTTACTTGTTAGACGCTTTTATCCAAAGCGGCTTACATACTCAATACTGTGGACAATCCCCACAGGAGCAATTTGGGGTGAAGTGTCTTGCCCAGGGACACAACGACGTGCTGACTTCAGTGGGGTTTGAACCTGTGACCTCCTGATCCGAACACCTACGCACAACCCACTGCGCCACACACCTCCAAGATCTGAGACCTAATGACATATTCCCCTCCACTATTTTCAATACTACAGTAAAGCCAGCCACAGCCATACTGTTATAGAAAGAATGACATTAACTGAAGGCCAATTGCAAATCTTGCCATTTTTGCAAATGCTTTGGTCATGACTTATTATGTTTTATTGAATCAGAAGAGTTTTAAGAAGTAAGTGAAAATCAACCCAATGTCATACTGAAAGATGAAGTGAAACAAGATGGCAAAGTACAGGATTGATCAATGACTGTCTACTACTCAACCTAAATTAAGGTCATGGGTGGTTGGAGTGGTTATTGTCTTTGCTCCTTCTAAATTTGGACTCAGTCTAAATTCTGCGTGGCAACTGCTGGGAGGCTAAATCATATTGTATAATGTTTAATAGCTGGATATCTACTGAGGTGCTTGTCATAACTTCAAGTCTTACTCGGACCGAGCTGTTGGTCATATTCTGACTGTTGACATCAAACAGTTGTAGCAAAAAGAGTCCTGGTTCTTCATGAAGTCTAAATTATATTTCCTGCTGTCAGCGGAGAAACTTAAATGGAAAAAAAGAGGATGGTGAACTCAAACTATGTGTAAAAAACCATTAGAGTGTAAAAAACACATTTCTGAGAAAAGTAGGCACGTTTGAAAAAAACGTATGCTTTTAAGAGTTAAACTTGAGTGTTTAGCCAAAGCACAACTGAGCAGATCAAACAGATTAAAGTTAATCCAAGACTGACAATGAAGAGTTTACTAGGTGTTCTAAAAAAAGGCCACTGTGCTAACAGCGTGGCTTTGGCATTGTCTGTCTGTTGGTAAGTCGGTCTACTACTCAAAATATTTGAACAACTATTGGCTGGATTGCCATGACATTTTGTAAAGGCACTCATGTTCCCATCCATGGACCTCTCTGTTGTTGTCCAACATATCTTACCCGGAGTGAGATTCTTCGGCATAACCCTAACCCTAACACAGCTTCCACAGGGCTCACCAGTAGGCATTGGACCATATGAAAATGTCATGTCATTATTACCCTGACCAAAAATAACTGATGCGTGTCTATCCTGATAATCACCACAATATGCTTAAAACGGCACTTATACACAGTGCAATCACTTTGCCTTACATTTAATCTTAAAGGTCCCATGTCATGCTTTTCCGGTTATTACCCATCCCCTTGTGTGTTATGAAGGTTTTTATGCATGTAAACGGTCTGCAGAGTCACAAACCCTCAAAGTACACACTGTAGCGAGTAAAACTCTAACACAGTCTATGCTGCCCAAAAACGCCTCGTTGGAGATTTCTCATTTACTTCCTGGGTACTCTGACGTGGGAATACCCAGAGGCCACACCCTCTGCCAGCATTTCACGAAACAAAGCTTCCCAAACCTTTCAGCGATTCATGCCGGATATACCGGTGTATACACATACTTTACAGAGATGCTGTATGAGAAACCAATGTGAGTTTGGAAAATTGCACAGTATATATCTATTTTAGTATACCTCAACAATG
>NW_011338488.1:107977-135870 GCF_000735185.1 Notothenia coriiceps
AAAGCAACAGTCCGCGCGGTCGTCACTCATCAGCCTTCGAGAGACACGATACCGATTCTCAGAGTGTTATCAGTTCACCCTTGTGGCTTGTTTAATAAGGGTTGTCGAGGCACCTTGAGCTATTTAACCGCTGAGGAACTTTCAATACAGCAGTGCATGTTGCATGTGCAGACAAGCCGGTAACCTTTTCCCCCTGTGAATACATGTCCGGGCAGTTTTCACCTACTGTGCAAACAAGTGTTCCACGGGGCCCAGCGGTCTTATCGCAGGGATGCTTAGCACGCCTCCGTGCGACCGTTCCCATCGTGATGACGGTTTGACCGGCCGTTAACGCCATGTGACATGTCCCCCTGGTGGAACAAGGGGGGAGTCGGGGGAGAGGCGGGTGGTATGTGGTGGCACTCTCTCTGTTGCCTGGGTTGTTCCCAGTGACGATGGACTCTCGCCATTAATCTCTGCCTAGCGGTACTAGATAGAGACACATAAGTATGCCGTTGGTATGTAGCTAACAGCAACGTGACTTTCAAAGGTATATATTGCTTTCGTTACGGATCATAGTTGCTGCCACTGGATGGGAGCAGCAATAAATTCAGACCGCGATTTTGTTCCAGCTCATACCTTTCCAATGCTTTTGGTACATCTGAAGGGAAAAATGATACAACAGAAGAGACAGAGAATGAAAACTCACCCCTCTATATAGAAAATATGACACCAATTAACCTGTAAAATGAACTGAGTCACCGCTTTGGAGGGAATACTGCCGAACCCTCATGAACCTTGGCATGTTAGTGTGTCATGTAGCAATTAAATCAGTTGTTATAATGGAATCCAATACTTCCTATAATCCTATTAGGTGGCTCACCATTAAGAATTCCTATTAATTAAAAATGAAACAAAAATACTACAGCCATGCTTGCAGCTCTTTAGCTCTTTGAGCTAAATGCTAACATGCTACCGTGCTCATACAAGGACATTGTTAACATGCTGATGTAAAGCAGATCAAATGTTCACCATCTACGGTTTTCTGTCAAACATTTATTTATTATCAGAACTATACAAATGTACAGCTGGTGGGCTTGTTTGGCTGGCAGTTGATCACAAACCTTAAGTGTACAACCGAACATATGGCAGAAATCTTTAAATGTACTGATTATTTATTGTTCTATATACTGTAGGTATTGGGAGAACCACTGGTAATGTGTACAATTAAGTTTTTTATAGTGTTGATGAGACATTTTGTTATTATACACTTATCCTATCCCTTACCAGGTGTTAGTTTTGGCAAAGTAAATGACCATAAAAGTAGGGAGTACAATTTGGCCTTCAAATAATCCTTTAAGACATTTTTGATAAATCAGTAGTTATTTAAATGTTCTATTAGTAGACTGTAAAAAGTAAAAACAATCAGTTCTTATAACCAAAAGGAAACATTTGTATATGTTTTGTCCGACCAAAAGTCCAAATATATCCGATAAACAATGATATCAGCGGCGTGTGGCGCAGTGGGTTGTGTGTAGGTTGTGCGTAGGTGCGTTGTGCGTAGGTGTTCGGATCAGGAGGTCACAGGTTCAAACCCCACTGCAGTCAGCATGTCGTTGTGTCCCTGGGCAAGACACTTCACCCCAAATTGCTCCTGTGGGGATTGCCCAGAGAGCAACACCAGTACTTGAGTGATGTAAGTCACTCTTGGTAAAGTGTGTAACATGTAAGTAATAATGTATGTAATAATCAAGCTGAGGCGAGAAAAGGTCAGAAAATCCAGCGACTCGACCTCCAATACACCTGGAACCAGCAAATTGTATACCGGGTTCTCTTCTTTGATACATTCCTAAAGCGGCGTCCTACATAAAAAGAATAATAGGGCCTCTTTAAGTGATAATCATGTTTCGATCATATTATTTTTAAAGTATTTATCAATGACTATTTTCTCACTCTAGTTTATATATTGCATCATCGTTCTCCGGTTCTCTGTGTATTTAGATTGTTGTAATGTCGTCACGTAACGTCTAACCCAGTCTATTGTTCTAACTTCTAACCCTTCTGTTCTTTGTTGATCACACCAGGGCTGTCCCATTCAGTGCCGATGCTTCACAACCCTTAATTATGAAAGAATCCCCCGGGGCAGCATAGCATCTCATCTTCTACCCCCTCTACACCCTGCGTGCCAAGACGAAATGTAACAAGTGAAGAACATTCCTGGGAGGGATACCTCACCAAGAGTTCTTCACCTGGATTCACAGAGATCAACTGGAAACCAAACAACAGGTTGCCTGCAAACATGCCTAACAGTCAACCGGATGAAAAAAAAAACGTCTGATCCACTGGCAATTATTGGCTGCTCCAACATGAAAACGGAAAGCCTAAAAGCTTCTTTGGGGGGTTTAATATGTGATCCTCAGCGTTAATGGAACGATGTGAGAAAAAGTGTCATTGTCTTATAAGAGAAGTAGCTGAACAACACCATCATGTCATCAGAGGCAAAAAGTCTTAGACATCACTACTCATCACACACACAGGCACAAAGTAATCTCAATTCTTTCTACAAACTCTGCCTATGACACTGACAATGTGTAAATGTTAATGTCAAAAAACCTAGAGACCATTGAACATAAAAATATAACCAAACACACATGTCACAGCACGCTATACTACAGTAGTCTGGCTCAACATTTAATCGCGTATTTAATTACGCATCTCGATTACAAAAACGTATTTAACAATGTGAGGATCAATTTATTGACCCAAGATAATCCGAGATTATGATTTTGCCAATAAAGAGCACCCCTAACAAAGCCGTCCACAAACCGGGGAATCTACTCGTCTAAATCTAGACATCTTAAATCACCTGAAGAGTGATTGAGGGTGTGTTGGGTGTGTGTGTGTGTGTGTGTAATCACTTGATCGATTAAGCAGGTGATGATGACATTACAAAGATGAGAAATGCAAGGAACATAAAAAAAACACCCCAACCTCTCCGACATGAAAGTGCAGCACAGCAGTGTATCAGTGTGTGGTATTCAGTCAGTTGTGTAACATACAAGAGTGCTGAAGTTTGTGATTTACAAGGTAGTACACAAACACAAACAAATATGATGTCAAGGAACCATGTTATTCCGACAGAGCAGCTCAATAACAGGTCCTTGACCTCAATTATTAGGTCTTTGGTTAATGTGTACTACTCATTGTAACATCAACTAAACTTATTCGCAGCACCTTTGTATATGTTCCACAACTGGACTGAGATACACACACTGAATCTACGAACTGCTGTGCTGCACCTTTCATGATGGAGAGGTTGGGTGGTTTTTTAAGGTCACTATGCATTTTCTCATCGTTGTAATGTCATCATCGCACATGCTTTAATCCGATGGAAGTGATACACACACACACACACACACACACACAACCCTCAATCACTCTTCAGGTGATTAAAGATGTCTAGATTTAGACGAGTAGATCCCGTGTTTGACGCAGTTGTTAGAGGAGTGCTCGATTATGGCAAAAATCATAATCCGATTATTTGGGTCAATAATGATATCACGATTATTAAAACGTTTTTCGTAATCGAGATTTGCGAATAAAATACGATGTATTGGGAGCTAAGTATGGATGTGTGTTGGCATATTGTGTGGTTTATTTATATTATTTCATTGGGAGTATTATCTAACATGCAACACTTACACATTGTCAGTGTGCAGGACGCAGAAGTATAGAGAAGATTTGGGAAATACTAAATTGTGCCTGTCGGTGTGAGAGGAAGAGAGAGACTTACCACAATAGACAGATGGATTGATCACTCATTGCTAAAATATTAAGAAAATACTCACTCTTTATATCTAAGCTCAACAGGTACAAAACATGAGGTAATCACAATAATTGAGAATAGCACCACCAAAAGAGCTGCTAGTTAGAACACTTCAAAAGTTCTCAATATTGAGCGCACGCCATGCAACCTCTCAGCCACAGATGCAGAGACGTTTTTCCTTTTTTCCTATCCATATCTCGGTGTGGCTAAGAACGTTGTAGGATTCAGTTGTTTTTATTCGCCAGGCTAATCCTTTGTATTGGTTCCAGTTGTCTCTGTGATCAGGTGAGAAGGACACTCCTTGGTGATATAACGTCACTCACGCTAGTCGTCTATCTGATTGGTTGGTCCTCATCGTTTATGTGCATAAACATATTCGATATACGTTGAGCGACGCAGGTAGGATCTTCTCAGCATTAGTGAAGATACAGCATGCTGCTCTTCATTGGAGCCTCTTAAGGAACCGTGGGAGCGACATTATCATTTCATTAACAGCTTGAAGATAGTAGAGCGACGCCATTCTGCACTAGAAGTGACACCAGGTGATGAATAGAAGCAGAAAGACATGAGTGGTTAAATGCTTTAGAACATCACCAGGGTTATGAGAAACGTTGATCGTGACGCAACATTCACATCAAAGTCTACAAGACCACAGAGAAACCGGAAACGATATGCCAATATATAAATAAGCTAGAGTTGAGAAAATAAGTCATCTTTACTATATTTAGAGGTTTATTAAAAATAATATGATTGCAAGAAACATGTATACATAACACTTTAAAGAGGCCCCTATACTTGCTTTTTTTATAGACCGCTCAGGAATGGTAAAACTCAAGAGAGAATAACATATTTGGCTGGTTCCAGGTACCATTGAGTCGACTGGATTTCTGGCTTTTCCCCGCTTGATATTACATGACATTATTACATTACATGTTACACATTTTATCAAAGTGAGCTTACCATACTCAAGACTGTGGGCAATCCCCACAGGAGCAATTTGGGGTGAAGTGTCTTGCCCAGGGACACAACGACATGCTGACTGCAGTGGGGTTTGAACCTGTGACCTCCTGATCCGAACACCTACGCACAACGCACCTACGCACAACCTACACACAACCCACTGCGCCACACGCCGCTGATATCATTGTTTATCGGATATATTTGGACTTTTGGTCGGACAAAACATATACAAATGTTTCCTTTTGGTTATAAGAACTGATTGTTTTTACTTTTTACAGTCTACTAATAGAACATTTAAATAACTACTGATTTATCAAAAATGTCTTAAAGGATTATTTGAAGGCCAAATTGTACTCCCTACTTTTATGGTCATTTACTTTGCCAAAACTAACACCTGGTAAGGGATAGGATAAGTGTATAATAACAAAATGTCTCATCAACACTATAAAAAACTTAATTGTACACATTACCAGTGGTTCTCCCAATACCTACAGTATATAGAACAATAAATAATCAGTACATTTAAAGATTTCTGCCATATGTTCGGTTGTACACTTAAGGTTTGTGATCAACTGCCAGCCAAACAAGCCCACCAGCTGTACATTTGTATAGTTCTGATAATAAATAAATGTTTGACAGAAAACCGTAGATGGTGAACATTTGATCTGCTTTACATCAGCATGTTAACAATGTCCTTGTATGAGCACGGTAGCATGTTAGCATTTAGCTCAAAGAGCTAAAGAGCTGCAAGCATGGCTGTAGTATTTTTGTTTCATTTTTAATTAATAGGAATTCTTAATGGTGAGCCACCTAATAGGATTATAGGAAGTATTGGATTCCATTATAACAACTGATTTAATTGCTACATGACACACTAACATGCCAAGGTTCATGAGGGTTCGGCAGTATTCCCTCCAAAGCGGTGACTCAGTTCATTTTACAGGTTAATTGGTGTCATATTTTCTATATAGAGGGGTGAGTTTTCATTCTCTGTCTCTTCTGTTGTATCATTTTCACCTTCAGATACCAAAAGGATTGGAAAGAATTGAGCTGGACAAAACTCCGAATTTTTGCTGCTCCCATCCAGCAGAACCTTTGATCGTCAAAGCTTTACCTTTGAAAGTCCACGTCTAGGAGCCTCCAACGGATCTCACTGTCTGACTTGAACCTGAAGAAATGGAGAACTGACCGGAAACCACCAGGCAACAGAAGGCCACCACCCCCCCCCCCCCCCCCCCCCCCTGTCCACCAGTGTCCATGGCGGGGCTCAAACGTCATCACGATGGGAAGGTCGCCGGGCTGTATGACCTGGATAAGACGCTGGGCCGTGGACACTTTGCCGTAGTGAAACTGGCCCGACATGTATTCACAGGGGAAAAGGTAGGCTTGTCTGCACATGCAAATGCAATGCTTGTATTGAAATTCCTCAGCGTTAAATAGCTAAAGGTAGCCTCACCCTTATAAACAGCACAAGGGTGACTGATAACACTTCTGAGAATCGAGTATCGTGTGCTCTCAAGGGTGATGAGTGAAGCGATTTGCCAACATATTGTGTTGATCTTGGCTTTTATGAATGCTTAAGCGACACATCATGGTCTTTCCTTCTCAAGGCACTTACATAACCCTAAATACTTGTCATGTTACTGTTTGATAATCATTCAAGAGATTCAAATGCTTTATTGTCATGTGCACAATAGCTACAGCGTAATTGTTGGCAATGGAAATCTGAAATGCAAAGTCTCAGGCACCTTCAACAATGCATTATACAATATACTTAACACAAAAAAAGAAGCAATAGAAAGATAAATACAAAGAAAGGTAAAATAGTTTGAAATAATTGGGCTAGGTAATATATTGATATTGAGTGGATTTCAAGATACATTTCACAAAAGAGGGAGATTGTCTTTTTCCTATTGTAATATGGTAAGCTTTTTCTTTTCCTGGTTTAAAAGTATGAGTTACAGTTTGACAGACTTGCAGCTTTTCAATTGTTTTGCTTTTACCCACTTCATATCGCCAAGCCTTACCATAAAAGAGTGCAGGAATAGATCATATATATGTAAAATAATCACAATATATAAGTGTACCTGCCCAGGGCCTGCAGATTGAAATAAGATATTAGCTCAAGTCTGACATAAATCACCTCTTGTCTTTTTAAGAATAAAGTATTTGTATGCATGGGTTTAAAAAGGGTTTAAGGCACTCCACGTCAGTCCAGTGTGCAATCGCTGCTTGTGATAGTTGTAGATTGGCTCAGATGTCTATCAGTTGTTCAGTTTTCTCATTTTCTTTTTCTTCCAGGTTGCAGTGAAGGTGATAGATAAGACTAAGCTGGACCCAGTGGCGCGGGCACATCTTTTCCAGGAGGTGCGCTGCATGAAGATGGTGCAGCACCCCAACGTGGTACGCCTCTACGAGGTCATCGACACGGCAACCAAGCTTTACCTCATCCTGGAGCTGGGAGACGGAGGAGACATGTACGACTGCATCATGAAGCACGAAGGAGGCCTCACTGAGGAGGTGAGTGGGATTTAGGACTTAAGGCTTTCTGTTGGCTGAGGAAGGTTAACCCTACCTGCAGAAGGGCCCTCTGTGCTACCATAAAGCAAGAGAAAGTAGATATATAATAGATTATATTCATTCTCCTTTGAATGGATGAGAATCACTGAAGTAAAACATATCTTGGGAACAGAATTTAAATGTATTTTTTTATTTAAGTTAAGACTACTTTGTTAGAATGCAGGGAAGGACACTTCAAAGGTAGTTAGGAAATCACCAATGCATCGCGCATACCGATTCTTTAAAGGGAATCAATTCCCGACACCAGGACGCAAGTGTGTGACATTGAAAGCTGCGACATTGCAAGTTAAGCAGGGAAAAGGGCTGAAAAGCTCTCAAACTGCATGGTTAACAGTGGCTTTTCATTAAAGGGGCCCTATCATGCTCATTTTCAGGTTCATATTTGTATGTAGTGTCTCTACTGTGACATGTCTCCATGCTGTAATGTTCAAAAAGCTCTTTATTTTTCTCATACTGTCTGTGCTGCAGCACCTCTTTTCACCCTCTGTCTAAAACCAGAGCCCAGTCTGCTCTGATTGGTTAGCTGGCAGGCTCTGTTGTGATTGGTCAACCTCTTAGAGATGTCCCGCCCCCCAGGTGGAGTGTGTGGGAGAGAAACTCTGGGATTTTAGCCTTTGCCGACCATTTACAAAACCTATATAACACACTATAGAAAAGGGAAAATGCAAAAAGCATAAAAGGGTCCCTTTAAGTTTGTATGCACGCTCACTGGTACATGGTGAGAGCCAATGAGTAAGTTAAAGTCAGTTTTGTAATAAAATATGTTGAAACAAAGGTTTTCATGTTTTGTCAGATGTTTGTCAATGTTTTCCCCAGAGAATCTGTTGAGAAATGAGAAATGTTGTCCTGTTTTTTAATTTAAAGGAAGTAAACATTTAAGGAAGTATGCTTATTTGCCATCTTGCACAGGGGTATATTGGTCTGTTAATTACGGAGTCAGAGGCAGAAGAGCTAGCATAGCATAGAGTAAAACATGAAAAAAGAAGGGTGGTTGTGGGGTTGTTGCTAACCTGGTTTCAAACTGTTCATATCTCAGAAATAAAGCTAGTATGCGTACTTCTTGAAATGTTTAAATACCGCCTTAAGGTGTCTACTTGCATTGCTAAAGGTCATTGTTGTTTAGCACTATTTCCAGTATCTCTTGATATTTATCTCACAAGCTTATAATGTAATTAAGATGGATTAGAGAATCTAAATAACCTAAAGGGTTGCCCGTCTTGTTATTACCAAGATACATTACTTTAATTAACTACCGTTCATGTCTTTCCTCTCCAAGGTGGCTAAGTGTTACTTCGCCCAAATTGTCCACGCCATCTCCTACTGTCACCGGCTGCACGTGGTGCACAGGGACCTGAAGCCGGAGAACGTGGTGTTCTTCGAGAAGCTGGGCGTCGTCAAGCTCACCGACTTCGGCTTCAGCAACAGGTTTCAGCCCGGGAAGACGCTCAACACCTCCTGCGGCTCGCTGGCCTACTCTGCGCCTGAGATACTGCTGGGGGACGAGTACGACGCTCCTGCTGTGGGTAAGTCAAAAGAGCTGACCTACTGACCTCCAAAATGGTGGACTGAGCTTCCCATTGAAATCAGGACTGCAGAAAGTCTACACATTTTCTACCATGGTATACAAAACCCACCTGTTCTGACCAAACCTTTTGTCTGTAAAAAGGTTCATTAACATGGTGTGGCTTAATTGAAGCTAATGTACTTGCAGGATTCTTGCTGTTCTGATTTTGTATCCTCATGGTTGATTGCACCATGTAATGTAATAGAGCTTTTATTGTGAAAGTCTGGTGTGTGTGTGTGTGTGTGTGTGTGTGTGTGTGTGTGTGTGTGTGTGTGTGTGTGTGTGTGTGTGTGTGTGTGTGTGTGTGTGTGTGTGTGTGTGTGTGTGTGTGTGTGTGTGTCTGTGTGTGTGTGTCTGTGTTTGAGAGAGAGAGAGAGTGTGTGTGTGTGTGTGTGTGTGTGTGTGTGTGTGTTCCCAGCAGCAGGACATGGTGCATGCTGTCCTGTAGTTCATATCCTGGTGAACTGATGCTTTCACATTCACACACTCGCTCTGTAGGTACAATCTACTCATAGCTCTGAATACACTTTGACCGTACTGTACAGCCTGCAGGACTTTGGATGGACCGTGCAGACAGCATTGAAGCTTTATCAGAGGGAGGAGAGCTGCTCAAAGTTCAGATTGTGTTAGTCTGCCATGCAGCTTTGACATAAGACGATAATTGAACCCACAGAACTACCGCCCTACACCTGCAGTTTATTTTGTGTCTGTGGTTTACCTTCATTGAGAGTCATGGCTTTTCTGTAAATAACAAAATCTGAAATCAGATAAGGGAGAAATTGGTTTCCTCAGCACTCTGAAGCAGCCTCACCAGCAGCCCTCTGTCTCTCCCATCGATAGTGGTAACAATCCACACTGAGCCACAGCTTAGATATTCAATCAAAATGTAATGGAAAAGAAATGAAACAGGCGTGAAGATTCGGGGGAGGAAAAAGCTTCAGAAAGACAGGGAGAGAAACTACAGGAAACGAGTGAGAAAATGCATCAGAATTACCTCTGTGTGTCTACCCAGAAGCCACTGCTTCAAAAACACTTTCTATTTTTTCTGACTGAGTGGATTCGCAGTGGACATTTTCTTCTGTCTGCAGATATGCTGCTCCCAAATATTGGAAGTGCAGTAGTAATAGTTATTTTAATAGTGTGTGTGTTTCAGTGGCGGAATGTAACTATGTACATTTACTCAAGTATTATACTTAAGTACAATTTTGAGGTACTTGTACTTCATTTGAGTATTTTCACATTATGCTACTTTATACTTTATTACATTTTGGAAGTATATTTTTAGTTTTTACTCCACTACATTTATTTAAAAAATGTAGTTAATAGCTACTTGGCAGGCATGGATTTATAAAAGAGAATATAAATAGCAAGTCATTATGTATTATTATAGGTTAAGCTACCCAGCAGTATGTCAACTCATTGATATAATCGCCACCTATGCCAAGTGCAACAACAACATTAACGCATTAATAATAATATGTAAAAATAGTTATTTTACATTTGATGCTAGAAGTATATTTTGATGCCAATACATTTGTACTTTCACAATTTTGAGTGCAGGATTTTTACAATGAAGTATAGCTACTTTTTCTTATGTAAAAACTCTGAGTACTTCTTCCACCAGCGGTGTTTTTGGATGTGAGTAGCTGGATATGTGCGGTCAGCTGTTCTGTAATAGGTTGTCTGAGCACTTGACCCAGATGATAAATCAGATGTGGACATGTGGTCTGTGTGCGTGTGTGTGTGTGTGTGTGTGTGTGTGTGTTTTTGTGTGTGTTCATACTGCCTTTTGTTCATTCAGCTGAGATGATGATGTTTTGATTGCGGGGATTACCCACCCAGCCAGGATGTAATATTATGCGATTCTATCAGCGGTGCAGGTTTAAATGGAACAGGCTGAACGGAGGCCAGAAGTCCTGACTTTGGGGGCTTTGAGGCAACCCGGCCTGGGATTACATCGCTGCCTAAGTACCTGCTGACAGTCGCAGGGTGCTGAGTTGTGCTGGAGGCGAGCCATGTGGCCGCCGGCCCCGTTTGTTACAGAGATAAAGAGGCTGTCCCCGCCCGGCCCGCTCTCAAGCCGATGAGTTGTGGCCCTTTTGAGGAAGTGCTGAAAATAATTTGAGATGAAAAGTGATCCAAAATAGAGAGGATTAAACGTTAGCACCAGCCGTCAGTCCCACAGAAGGAGCCAATTAGCGGTAGCAAACTGCTAAAAGAGCTGAGAAAAGGCGCTTGTCAAGTGCTTTTAACAGCACTCAATCCTTCTGTTACATGCTTCATTATCAGCATGGCTGCACATAACGACCTTTATTATCATTTGTTTATATCAATCAATGATTTGTTTTCTTTCCCATGACTTGTTTGGGCTCTAAAATGTCAAAATAATAACTCTTAATATCTTAATATTAGCACTCAAGGTGGGAGAAATAAGTCAACAAAGCAGGTGAACTTTATTGTTATGCATAACATTTGAAGGAAATCACAGGTTTGTCACAATGCAGCCGGGTGTCTCTTCTGGGAGCAGATAATGGACTCATAAGTGCTGTGAAAAGATGCCTCTTTCTGATGTAATGCAACGGGTGGGCTCTCTCCTTTTGTCTCCACTTAATGGAAAGTTAAATATAGATATTTGCTTAATCTCCAAGAAGCACCAGCTGCACTTCGAAATAAAAAAACACTTTCCTAATAGCAATTTCAAAGTACATATCCTGGGCCTATGCATAATTTAGAGCATATCTGTGCATAACAATCATTCACAATTAGGAAGATTTTGTAGAAGAAGATGTTGCATAATGATCAGCAGGACAGGATGCTTAACTCCACCTCGGGGTGAACCGTGTCCCAACACAAGGAAGTGCTTCTTGGTTATCTCAGGAAGGAAACTGGTGTCCAAATGCAACGCGGGCAGTATTATGGGATGTTTACACTCCGAGCTGTCGCCAATAAGTAGACGGCGTCGTTTCCTCGAGTGATGCAAATGGCCAGTGACGCAAAAAGGTGTTATCCAGAGATGTGTCGGCCATCTGGTTTATAAATAAAGTTATCCGGGAAGGAAGTTTGTTGGACCGCTGCTGACGCAAGTAATGATGGAGCAGGGTGACGGTTGCTAGGATACCTTGGCTAGGGGTAAGATGGTGGTGGCGACCGCAGCAGCGTTGACTCCCTCCATCAGCCTCGGAGCAAGAAATACTCCCCGCTTACAGTCAACTGGCACAGTTAGTCCACCTGATGGGAATCTCAGGCGTAACCTGGAAAACTGCAGTGATGTGAAGACGTATCATCGATGTCAGGCAGGATTAACCCACTTAGTTTACCCACATTTATTCTGCAGAATAAGTCTTTAAAATATCAAACTGATGCAGGTGACATGAGCAAAGGGTCTGTTCAAGGTTCTGTTGTTGTGTCTTCAGAGAAAAAGTATTTTGTTGGTATTAATATTTAGAGGAAGAACTGACATTCAGCCTTAGCAGCAATGCAGAGAAAAGCTTAATCAGCAGGAAATCTTTAAGAGAAAAGTCACACAGTTGGTTTGATCAAATAGTGATCTGAGCAAAGTGTAGTGCAAAGTAGCTTCAGCAATAGGCACATTCAAAGATTAGCACTAAAACTGGTGATTGGTCGACACCTTAGAGATGTCCCGCCCCTTAGCCTATCAGCTGGTTGTAAAAAAAACCTGATAATTCATCCACACACTTCCTCCTCAGACTAACAAAATTAGCAACTAGCTGAACAGAAACACGACCCCGATGTTACGTTTAGAGCTTTTTGTGCTGCCCCAAAGCGGTTTAAAAAATAAATAAACACAACCTGTAAAATTATGAAGAGATTGTAAATGACCTGCATAGCACAAAGAAGAATTAAGGCTTTATCTTCTAGTTTATTTACCCTTAATCCTGCTTGATAGCACACGTAAAACTCAAAATCTTCAACCCAGTTTTTTCATTTCCTTGCGAATCCAAGTACATCATCCTAAAATCTTAAGCAAATACATTTAAATAATATAACAGATGATGGCTAGAGATACATTTGAAAAGGATCATAACAAAAGCCAGGTAGATTATATTATCATAAATATATAAAGTATTTTCTTTAGAACTATTATATATATAACTGAACATTGGTTTTCAACATAATGACAAACACCGGGTTCTTGTTACTTTGATACAGGGGAGCTTATTCTAACAAAACAACTTCAGTACGGCATTGTAATATTAAAGAATAAAAGTAATCCTCGGGGCTCAACAGACTGCAGGCTGTTTGTCACGGTCTCTCTGCCTGAGTCGGTGTGACTGCAGAATGTGTGTCAGTGGACCATCGCGCTGTCCAGAGAGCCAGCGAACGCACCGGAGCGAAAAGGTTCTGCTTTAAAAACGGATCATTAGACCAAGAGAACTGCTGCATGAAATGAGCATTTACATGAAGGGGATGAACAATTTACGCGTGTGTGTGTGTGTGTGTGTGTGTGTGTGTGTGTGTGTGTGTGTGTGTGTGTGTGTGTGTGTGTGTGTGTGTGTGTGTGTGTGTGTGTGTGTGTGTGTGTGTGTGTGTGTTCGCATGTTCTCTGCATGTCATTAGCACGTATTCAGCTCATGTATGCAGAAAAACAGACATGGTCCGTCTTTTCTGCAGTGTTGGTTTTATGGTGTCTTCGCGGCGGATTTGCTTTCCTGTGCTTCCTCTGCTTCACGCAATTTGAGCGTGTGTGTGTGTGTGTGTGTGTGTGTGTGTGTGTGTGTGTGTGTGTGTGTGTGTGTGTGTGTGTGTGTGTGTGTGTGTGTGTGTGTGTGTGTGTGTCTCTGTGTGTGCACATGCCAACATATTGGTCCTGAGGTTAATTTGAACTAATTAGTAGTGAGTATTTTTCGCTTCTCAGAGCGGTTTTTTGGTTCTGTGTCAGTGTTCTTGCATTCATTAGGGTGAGATGGAGAGGGGCTAAAAGTGAAGAGGGTAAACCAGCTAATGAGAATGACTGTGATACTCCTGACTAGTTATTTGCTGCCTCCATTTCACGTCTAAAGCTCTGAGCATTACAGCCCGGCTGCATATCATTTCAGCTTCCTTTTATCTCACTCATGTGTTGCCTTTGATGAAACGTTATATACTGAGACCAAGCCTCTGCAATGTCCTGCATATTACTAAGCCCATCTATCTCCGCGGACACATCCACATCTTTATACACTCCCACAGTCACCAGGCCCAGCACCGGGAGACGCTCAATCAAGATAGTCCCTTCAAACAGACCAATGATCTGTGAATAACGCCATTACACAAACCCCCAGCTCAGAGCGTTACAGAGACAGGAAGATTGTGAGGCTGGAAAAAAAGAAAACGAGAGAGAGAGAGAGACATTTGGGAGATTGAAGAACAAGGAGAAAGAGAGAGGAGACTATGACACAGAAAGCAACAGAGAGGAGGACACATGGAGGAGGGAGGGTGAGAAACAGAGAGAGAAAAAGGGAGTCTAGAGGGGCCGCGGAGCAGGAAAAGACCTCTGCTCCATGGGAACACTCTGATGGGTTTAGCGAGGCCCCGCTTTGTTCACACTGTTGGTCAGCCTCTCAGAATTAAGATTACTAAATAATACGATTACTGCGGCTGCACACTGATAACACGCTGCTGCCGATCCCCTTTGTCACTGTCAGAAAAGCCAGAGAAGAGAGCAGGACAGGCATATGATGGCATCAAAGGCCTGACAGTACTGAGTACATTACACTGTCACAAGGCCCTTTGCTTCACAACATGGCTTCTCTGCTTGCAGCGGAGTGAGAGAGGAAAGACATGATGTGACTTTTAATATGACAAGTGGCCATAAACAGAATGGCGCTGAGGAAAAAAAATAACTTCTGTTCAAACTGATGGATCTTGTCATCATACATTTTACTCACCTTATCTTTTCTCACGTCGTTAACGCTGTCAGCTCCCAAAAATGCAGGTCAAAACCGCTGTATGTTACCTGATTGCACATGTGTAAACATAAACCACGGCTATCACGGTGGGATGTCTGCTCCTTATCTCGATGTTTTACACCACATCGTCTGCGTGGGCTATTTGTTTCATGTTTCCACGCTTGACAGCTTTGACACCGATTCCTGCCAAGTTGACCTTGCAGTTTAAAGTGTAATAAAAGCTGAATTCCCAGGCTGTGTAGCACATCGATACGTGTTTCTTCTGGTAGCTGATAAACGGTCTCACACCCCTCTGGAGAGGGGAAAAACTGGCAGGCAGCAGAAGCCGCTGTCCAGTCCGGCTCAGTGGAAGTAAAGTACAAGCGTCTGAAACCTCCTGCTTCCAGAGTAGTGAGCTAATGCCAGGGTTCGGCTCTGACCCCCTCCTATGAGAGAGGAAGCTTCTCCACTCTCCTCTCAGCAGGAGCAACCATTAGCCTGCAGAGCTAAAGATTAGCTTGGGGCAGGAGATAGAAGACGCATTAAGTATGTGATGGTATAGTACAAGAGTGAAAAATAACAAACTAGAGCAGAGGGCGGGGGGGGGGTTGGCACAAAACAAAATCGATGAAATATGACAGACAGCAAAAACATGTAGCTTAAAATAAGCCCCAAAGCACCGCAAGTTGGCAACCATTAACTTCCTCTTCTGTTGCCGTGCAGCACATTTGTCATCCAGTAGAGGTTTCATGTTCATGTCATGAAGTGTCTTGGCTTCAGTGACATCATATGAACTTTGACCCGAGGCCTTCCCCACAGTCACAAAATAACTGAATGAGTCAGTGATAAGAACCAGCGCAGCTCCAGTCAAGAAGCATCCGTGTTGAACCACATGCACTCTGCTCAGCAGGCGCAGCCATGCAGAAGCAGAAAGGCAACATGGAGATGATGTGCCAAATTACCAGTTATGTTTTTCACTCATTCACGTTCCCCCTTTTGAAGTGTTTTTCACAACAGCAAACACTGTGTTTGAACAGTATGCTCCCATCGTTTCACTCAGCTTGGTGTAAATGATGCACACGGTTCATAAGAGAATCTTTCGTGTTGGTTTCATCCCATCGCCCTGTTTGTTACCCGTTCCTCTCAGATCAATGATCCCATCGTCCCTCAGGGTTTCATTCTGTAATCGCTGGGGTCGATTTTTATTTGTTTTTCAAATTGAAAATATCGTTCCTTGATTATTCTCCTCTTACTTGTTAAGGCATAACATAACACATTTCGACATTGTCTGCATTATTAATCATTTTACAGTTCTTTGTTGGGAACAGCTGCTTCCTCTGCAAAGGTGGGAAGCAGCTGTTATTTTGTTAACTGTGCTATAGAGAACCGTCTTCTCCCTGCACTTCTAGTGTTATCTCAGGAATAGATCATTGTTACACTGTCATCAACGCTGAATCCAATATTCTCTGTGACTTGCTTCTGCTGTCGTGCCCCATGATGCCTCTTGCGTGGTCGTTCACCCCTGAAGTGTCGCAGAGAGCACCTGCTCCAAAGAGAGCCAGGCTAATTTGGGATTTGAGATCTCTTCAAACGCGGAGCAGCACTTCAGTTTCATGTGTCTTCAATCCGCCACCGCTTGACCACCAGCGCGAGGCACTGCAGCCTGCACTAAACCTTTGCTCCTCATTGCCTAATGGAGCACACAAGATGGCCCTGTTTGCTTAGCTGTTTGTCCACTCCTGCTTGCTACAGGCTAGCTGGCCTGAGGGCAGGGGTGTCAAACTTTAATCGCGGGCCACTTTCGCAAAAAGGATGCACTCAAAGGGCCGGTTGTAACTATATAAATATATAATAATATATATATATAAAATAATGTATTACATTACATTATTGCCTCTGAATTGGATTATTATCGGATAGAATAATAACTTAGTAATTAACTACGTCTGAAAGCAGAAGTCCAGGGCAAATAATTGCAAGTCTCTTCAGTGCGCATGTCACAAAACGAGATGCATTGTGGGACATGTAGTTTATGGGCAACCTGCTTCTGTAAAGTGGCATGTAACCGTATAATAAACGTATTATAATATTCTTTGCAAGCTCTTGCGGGGCCACATCAAATGAAGTCGCGGGCCGGATTTGGCCCCCGGGCCTTGAGTTTGAGACCCCTGCCTTAGGGGGAAAGGATTGAGTGTGTGTATGAGTTTGTGTGTGAGGAGGATGACAAGAGATGGACATTAGCACACACATGCCCTTTCCATAATGCGTTCCCGGCTGGGCTGTTTGGATGGCCATAAAGTGAATGCCACTAATGGCCTCTCAGTTAATGGAGTCATTAAGATTGGATTGCAAGAAGATAAAAGCAATGTGTATAATGTGTGTGTAGCGGGTGGAAGTGTTATCATTTGTATATGTGTATTGCTACTGTAAACGCTTTGTTTAAGCCTTTTCCTACTTATTTAGCGCTTCAGTAGAAACACCCAGCACAACTGAAAGCAGGCAGTGACACCGCTGCATTAGCATTAGTAGAAAAGGTCAGTATTCTGTCAGTGTAATTGTAATCTGGTCTGAGGCTCAGGTGATCAGTCCTCACGGCGGAGGCTCAGATATTCACAGCGTTAGTGTTGCACCGCTGCCTTGTGAGAGTGCATGTGACATAGGCTGAAAGGCTTCATTTGAGGTCATCTCAGGACATACCCCCGAGAGGATATGGCAAGGCCTGGGAAAGGCATTCTGGGTAGTGTTGCGTGTTGTTTTTCATGGTGGCATGACTGCTCATTAAGTCTATGTCAATTTCTTGATTCCCACCAGAGGGTTGGCCATGTCACTGTGCTCATCATGTTTTAAAGATTCAGCTGCGGTCCAGCATGCCTCATTCACTCGTTGCAGTCAATGAAAGGCAGCCTTCAATTCACCACGAGGGAAATCTAGTTTGTTGGCAGAATTAAAATGTCCTCACATCACATGGTAAGATGATTAGAATATAATAAACTCTTCATGACTAGCCTAGACCAACTGTTTGATTGCTAAACTTGATGGATATTCAGAATGTTATTATCAACTTGGCAGAGTCAAATATAGTTGCTTTTCATACACATATTTCCCACTCGCAAATCCTCACAGGTGTTTATCCGTCAAATGGTGTCAGTATGTGTATCAGAAGATTAGAAAATAACATTCAGAGCGCATCTTTTAATCTAATCACTTACTAAGCAGGCTAAGCCCGTAGCAGGAAAAGTGAGTCTCAGCAGGGGGAAGTCATTCTGCAATCACTGATCAAACCTGCCTGCAGACCCCCGAGGACACCGGAGGGGGTCAACCTGCAAAATAAGGAACAACTGATTAAAATTCATTGTTTTTTTATGTCAAGATCACATAGTGAGGGCCTTTCATATTGTTGGAGTGATTTTCGCGATCAAATATTTCATTATTAAAAGTTTTTTGAGAGCATTTCTTTTAAAGATGTCCCCCCAAAAAAATCATAGTTAGACAAAGTTATTACAGTAGTAAGGCATTGTCTTTTATTACAATGTGAGCTGACGCAGTTTTGAACTGCTTATCCACTTTTGTACAATCCTACATAATTGCTTCTGTGTGAAAAAAATGTTCAAAAGTCATCCAGGCAACGGCATTGTCAGCCTTGGTCTACTGAATCTATTTTACATTATAATTCTACACCGTGGCGCCAGTCTGCCTGACGGTGTAATAATGGCCCTCATCATGATATCTACAGGTGTCTCTTTGCACTGAGGAAGATCATTAATATACGTAGGACTCTGTTAGACTCTACATCACTTCAACCTCTAACAGTATCATTTAGAACCGTCACAAGCCATTTTTCCTTTAACTGACCAGGACGAAAGATGTGTTTTTAAAATGTAGTTCAATCAGAAGACACTTATTTTATTTAAAGAAACATTTATTGTCATTATAGATCACATGTGTCAAACTCAAGGCCCGGGGGCCAAATCAGGCCCGTGGTGGATTTAATTTCGGCCCGCAGGATAATTTCTAATTCCTATTAGATCTGGCCCGCCGGTATATTGCACGCAGACCTTCACTCCATCCTGAGGGTCTCCTCAGCTCAGAGCCTGAGCCCAAACATTGATCAACTTGAACCCAAGATGAGATGCCAAGTATCTGCTTGAACATCACAGAGCAGCAACCTGAGTTTAATGGATGTTCCCTTCTGCACTTTCTTTCTTGAGACAACAGGGCAGGTTTGTTTGTTCTTTGAGGGAAATAGTTTTTTTGAAGCTGTTGTTGGCCTGTGGGAAAGTGTAATCATAAGAAATGAGTCCGCAGATAGAGCCATAAGAAATAAATGCAACTGATTATTTAATGTTGTTTTTATAGGCAATCATTTAAGCGGTATTAGTTCCAGGTTCCATTTCAATAAGTTCTGCAATAAATATTGAACCAGTCCGGCCCTCGACTAGTACCCATTTTTTTTATTTTGTCCCACTGTGTATTTGAGTTTGACACCCCTGCATTAGATGATATAAATGTTAAGTCTTTGGCGATTAGACCCCAATCGTGATATCAAATATCTTAAAGGGAAGATGCAGCCTTAGTAGAATAGGAAACCCACCCTCCACATCTAAAGACTGGTGGTGATTTCTCTCAGTGATGTTATGTTAAATGTTTGTTGTTTGTTTTTCATGTATTGTGTCTTGACATTTGTCTATGTTGATGTTGAACATGGAGCTGCTGTGATGCAAGTCAAATTTCAGACTTGATCTGATCAATAAAGTATTATCGTATGTCGTATTATCGTATCGTGATGTTCAAATCTGGATTTGATGAGGATATGGGATGAGGAGGATGCTGAAGATCTTCATTTCAAGGAGTGGATTTCTAATAAGCTCAACCTGGCCACTGGATATGATGACAGGAGGAGCATTTGGGGGGAAGACGGGACGCAGCATTAACACCTGAAATGACAGCTGACTGCAGGACAGAAGAGAATAGATAATGAGCGTGATGATTGGCTCTTGGCGATCATGGCAAAATATAATTGAATATGAGAAGCCCGTTGACAGCTGAATAGATTTAGCTGAGGAGTGAATGGATGTGAAGCTAGTCTTCCTGACTGAACCTGCGCTTTAGCTTCATTTGACGACGACCACCTATGTTGTGTTTAGAAGTGAGGTGAAGCAAAGTCGTGGACGTACCGAACATACGTCTGGTGTTTAGTATTTCTAAACAAAAGAAAGTGTAGGCCTTAAATTCTGTAATGAAAGGGAGCCTATTTTGGTGTTTTTCCCTTTCTTGTTGTGTGTTATATTACATTACTTGTTAGACGCTTTTATCCAAAGCAACTAACATACTCAATACTGTGGACAATCCCCACAGGAGCAGTTTGGGGTGAAGTGTCTGCAGGGACACAACGACATGCTGACTGTAGTGGGGTTTGAACCTGTTCTCTTCTGATCCGAACACCAACGCTCTATCCACTGCGCCACACGCCTCCTTATATAGGTTTTTGTGTAAATGGTCTGCAAAGGATAAAATCCTGAAGTTCCCTCCAGAGGGAGTTTCTCTCCCAAACACTTCCCCCCCGCTTGAAACGCCACGTTTGGACTACTTTGTTTACTTCTGTAACATAATGACATCACTATGTGCTGAGCTTCATAACACTTGAGCTTCTATTGGCTAGCGCTCCTACACATTGTACGTGATAGGCTAAGGGCCGGGGCATCTCTAAGCTGTTGACCAATCACAACAGAGTCTGCCAGCGAACCAATCAGATCAGACTGGGCTCTGGTTAGGGCTGCTCGATTATGGCAAAAATCATAATCACGATTATTTGGGTCAATAATTGATATCACGATTATTAAAAACGGTTATCCATGTACTTTGAAAACATCCATTTATCGAAAAAAAAATGTGAACAGTATGTTTTTAACAGTTTATTGCCCTGAACTTTAAGTATAATTCAACTGAAAACGTTTTATTTCGATTACGTTGTTTTCGTAATCGTTGCAAGCCAAGATCGAGATTAAAATACGATTAATTGCATGTGACGGTAGTAGAGGAACCAAATACAAATATAAAAATGTAAATAAGCCTAATACGGCTCCTTTAAGAATAAAACATCAAATGGACTTCAGTCTCACCTACATCAAATATAAAGCAAAGCCTTTTCTCTTCTAGAAGATCATTAAAGCTGCATGCAACTATTAATAATAGTGATAATTGAACATAACAGAGATCTGTGGCTTTTTGTTCAATGCGTCTTCACATAGGTTGTTTCTCAGTAGTCATTTCTGCAAGACGCTGTTCATAATTTAGTTCTGAACCAATCATCAATAGCCCGTCTCCGCCTAGAGATAAGGAACACTTTGTGCTGTCATGAATTTTACACTGTAATCAGTTTGGTAGATAGAAAATAAATTAATCATAAGAAATATAGATTTCACTTCATTAGTCCAGGGGTTCCCGTCTCATTTCATTACTGATTTTCATCTCGACTTGATATATCTAGAGAACACGACACAGCGTTTTTCCTGGAAAACTATACATAATAATAATAATAATAATAAATGGGATTTATATAGCGCTTTTCTAGACCCAAAGACGCTTTACATTATGAGTCAGGTCGACAAACAAAAACAAGAACAAAAACACAAACAAAAACAAAACAAAAACAGAAAAGCAGTCAGGAGGATGTTGGTTCAGAGGGGGGAGGGGCGGGTTTAAGGATAAGCAGAGTTGAAGAGGTGGGTTTTGAGACGGGACGGGACATAAATGTAGATATCACTCGAGGATGTTAATGAGATCAACCGGCTGAGAGCTTTAATTTCTCGTATCATAATCCTAAAAAACATGTTTTCTGCCTGGATTTAAAACCTGAAAAGATGCATTATGCTCTGTTCAACAAAATGGTCATTCAATTAGCGGTGTGTTGTGACCTATTGGGGACTTTTATCTCTTCAATTAGTTAGCCACCCAGGTTTTTCACAGCAAGCGTTAATGAAAACTTTAAACGAGCTCCAAAAGTGCAGCCTACTAATTTATAGCGCAATAATCCAAGGCAGGTTTATTCGTAACCTTTCAACAACAAGGCATTTCAAAGTGCTTTACATAGGGCATCAAAACAAAAGGAAAAACACACAGAAGGCTCTCCAAAAAAGACACAACATGATTTGCTGTTAATATACTAAATCAAATAGAAGATAAAAGGCAGTAGACTGCGACAAATGAAACTGTGGAATAAAAATTACAGCGTGGCTTTATTGCAATGCAAGATATGAACAACGGAAGTTTTAAGAAATCATTTAAAAGAACTGAGAGTTGGATCGGATCTTAGACTTTCTGCGAGTTTGTTCCAAGTCTGTGATGCATAAAAACAGCCTCTTCATGTTTTGACTAGTTTCTAATGTATTTTGGCCCTAAACACTTCAGTGCTTTATGAACCATTCGTTTAATGCGTTCTAGAAATACAGTTTGACTCCCTCCTATAGGACCTTTTAGAGACAGCATCGTTGTAATAGAGGAGACTATTTGTACTGAAGATAAACACATGGGCAATCTTTTCTAAATCCTGTTGGGACAGAAGTCTGTTCACTTTTGATATTTTCTTAGGAAGTAGGTGGCAGATTTTCTATTTGTATTTATGTAGATGTTAAAATGTAGGTTACTAAACTCTGGGCTGGTTTTGAGTATTTTACCGTTAGAGAGTACAGGTTAGCGCATTTCTTAAATAATTATTCCTTGGGTCCAAAGACAATAAATACCTTTGTGTGTTGTCATATTTATGGTATGATATGTTGTTGTTTTCCATATTCTGCTTTAGTGGCAGCATGTAGATATTGAACTTAAACGATACAGGGCGTAGCATGGCAAGCAGAATTTAACTAAGAAGTATCATATTGAAAAGGGAAATATTTCTTTCTTGTTGAACTGGAAAAAATAGTACGCTAGCTTTGCTCATCATAAGAATGGCTGCAATGTTATCTTGCATTTAGTGTGTTTAATACATACTATGCCATCTCTGCTTCTTAAATATAGACTAGAGACACATTATGACCCGTGTCTCATTGTCTCCACAACACTTGTATTTTTGGATTGTGAGTGAAGAGCCTGTAATCTACTCCAAAAAATATTAACACGCGAGTCGGTTCCAGCTCTGCTGCGTCCAAACAGCGATGCAGGAGCTGATTATGGGCTCCTGCCTGATTTTAAACGGCTGAATATTTAATGGCTAAATGAAACACGATACTCCAAATGGAGTCATATCATGGCATGATAACTGAGTAAAAATAATAACAACAGACATAATTCATTAACTCAATGGTGGTTTAATGAGCTTTGAATTACCACCGACGTGTGGAGGAGCTGGAAAATACGGCAGGATTTTTTTTAAATTGAGGCTACGATGACAACCCCCCAGCGCTGCCCCCCTACTGCAACCACATATACAGAAATGTCAGGAAATAGTACGATATTATCTGCAACATTGCTTTTTCGGTGTGTCACCTTCAGATGAAGTCAGATGTAAAATGCGTATGATGTAAATTCAGACGCACAGGGAAGGAAGTGTTGACTGTAATTAAGCTCATATGGAGGTGAGCGTGACATTATGTAAAATTGCTGCGCCAAAGCAAAGTAACTCTTTAAACGGTTTGACATCCTCTTGGGGGCGATGTTTTTCTGCTTCACTCAAGCTAGACAATAGCAGAACATCATCCAAGAGGCTCAGTTAAACTTAAAATATGTTGTTGTCGCCGCCAGAGATGGGGTCGTTACTTTACTCGTTTCTTTACTCGTTACTTTACATTACTTTTGCGTTACTCAGCAACAGCCTATAGCCAAAACTTAAAACTTAGGCCTACATGTGCACACATAACAATTACTATTGCAATAAGGAAGACATAACACAAGTTAATAATGGTGACAATTCTAGTTTTTGCTGCTTGTTCGCAGTCGGCACTCACTCAACATCATCACTCTGGGTTCGGGGGTCTTTAGCTACTAGCTTCGTGTTAGCATGTTGCCTCTGCAGGTGCTTGGAGAGGTTTGATGTAGTTGTGTTTGCAGCAGTGCACCTTACCGTCACATTCCTGTCTTTTCTTCGGACAAATTAAAAATAATGGGCATACCTGGTCCACCCCTCGAAAGTTATAGCTGTTGATGTCTCAGTCTGCAGCTCAACCCCTGTGACAGCTGCATGTGGAAAAGTCGCGCCAATGTTACGAAAATATAAACCTGCGGCGGAAATCCCTCTAGTGACTTGAAATATTTAAAATGTTAAAAGTTAGACCTATCCCATTTACCAATCTTATCTACCCCTGGAACTAGCTAAACTAGTAAGTAAATGCAAAAAAAAAAAAGTAATAAAAGTAAATGTTTATTATTTTACTGTCGTGTAGCGTTTTGCGCAAAGTTAGTAACTTTGTGATTACTGAATGTATAACAGTAACGCATTACATTACTCCGTTACTGACAAATGTAATATTATCACATGCTCTTATCTACTTAGTACATACAGCGGGGTGGGGGCCTGAATGGGACAGCCAGATAAAGCTTACTAGTGCTTAACCTTTCTGGAAATGAATACATAATATAACGAGTATATACCGTATAAACAACACTGTAAAGAGTGCATGAATGAGTCCTTACCAGGAATGAGTCAGCATTTTATCTCTTGCAGTTTTATGTCTCAAATATTTGTATTTAAGCTTAAAATTAGGACTGCGGTTAATGCAAGATGAAGAGATTTAAACTCAAAGTTCAAGGTTCTTTATTTGTCAAACGAACATAGCTACAGTGTAGTTTTGTCAATGAAAATCTTGTGTCAGCTAAGTAGCCTAAATAGTAAATACATGAAGAAAAAAAAATGTAAAAAGTCAAATAGTGCAATAAGAGTCTCTGCAAGTCATTGAAATATGATATATTAGGTAAATAGATAAATCATTTTTAAGTAGCAGCCAGATGGATATTGTGGATGTTGTTTCAACAGTTCAGGTGTTTAACAGTCTTATTGCCTGTAGCAACTATTAGTTTAACGACATAAAATCACTCAGTAAATACCCACTTGTGAATGCCTTAAGCTTCTGGGTTTCATACAAACGGCGGTCTCTAAGAAGTGACTAAATGAGGCTTTTAAATATCTTCCTGCGAAACATTAGCCAACTTGTGGCCCCACGCAAAGTTATGTGACAAGGCCCTCTGTGTCGCGAACGTCGACGGGGGATGGCTATTTGCTGCTAGTGGAGTATGCGTGAAATGCGAACGCACTTAATTGCGGCGAATTTGCGCTTCAGTTGAGGCCCCCCCCGCAATATGAGGCTCCCCAGCTAGCGGGGAACGTTCTCACAACTTTGGCTAACGTTAGCTACAGGTTCTAATAATGTTTTAAAGAAACCTTTTAATCTGATGTTCAAAGAACCTTTTTAGGATGTTTATTATTTCAAATAATGTTCCTATAAGGTTTAAGGTTAACTAAGACATAGCGTTTTAACTACAACATTCAGAGGATGTTTTGAGGATGTTATTGAGGCCTGAGATGACAGAAAGTGTTTTTTGAAATGTTCCTTTAATGTGATACGCTAAGAAAGGTGGAACGTTTTGCCTGCAACATTCTAAGGATGTGTTTTGGACGTTGTTGGGGTAACACATTAAAGATGTTCTTTATAAAACGTTCCCTCAATGTTACATGATAACAAATGAAGAACATTCTCCAAGCAACATTCTGAAAGTGTTTTCAGGATGTTATTGAGGCCCGAGATGACAGAATGTTTTTTATAAAACTTTCCTTTACTGTGATATGCTTACAAAGGTGGAACGTTTTTGCCTGCAACATTCAAACACATTACATATGTTCTTTTATAAAACATTCCCTCAATGTTACATGATAACAAATGCAGAACATTTTTAAAGCAACATTCGGATGTTTTCAGGAGGTTATTATTTTTTTATAAAACGTTCCTGTGATGGCAAATATTAACACGGTCATGGTCAACGTCAGATTTATTCTACAGCGCTTTTTAAAAAAAAAACTAGTTGCATTTGTTTGAAAAGGATGTTTTAAAATGAACGTTAGTTTTTACTGAAATGATTAAATAAAAGTCAATATTTCACAGAGCTGTGTGGGGTTTGTTCAACATTTAAAATATGTTTGAATGGTGATGTACACAGTGATAGGTGTTAAAGACTAACGTTTATAATAAATACATCCCAGCTAGCGGGGAACGTTCTCACAACTTTGGCTAACGTTACCTATAGGTTCTTATAAGGTTTTAAAGAAACATTTTAATCTGATGCTCAAATAACCTTTTTAGGATGTTTATTATTTCAAATAATGTTCCTATAAGGTTTAAGGTTAACTAAGACATAACGTTTTAACTACAACATTCAGAGGATGTTTTGAGGATGTTATTGAGGATGTTATTGAGGCCTGAGATGACAGAACGTTTTTTTATAAAATGTTCCTTTAATGTGATAAGTCAACAAAGGTGGAACGTTTTGCCTGCTACATTCTAAGGATGTGTTTTGGACGTTGTTGGGGTAACACATTAAAGATGTTCTTTTATAGAACATTCCCTCAATGTTACATGATAACCAAAGAAGAACATTTTGAAAGCAACATTTGGATGTTTTCAGGAGGTAAAACTTCCCGCTTAAAACCTTCCTAGAACAATGACTGTAACATTCTCAGAATGTTTTTAGAACCAAACATTTCTAGATGGGTTACTTGAGGGAGATGTTTGAAGTTGTGGGCGCAAAAAATGACTCGTGGCGAATGCACTATAATTATTTTCGTTTGATTTGTTTCGGACTGTATTAAGGCAAAGTAACCCATCTACAATGTTGGCGACAGCAAATACAGGTACTTTGTTTCTGTTGTTCACGCTGAATACATTCAGAATGGCAGTAATACAAGTTGAAATGAAGCTCCTTTTCACTTATATTAATATTGTATTATATTAATATGATGTAAGGTTCAGTTAGCTTTGCACAAAAACAGCCAGTTTAAAAGTTACTTCTTACTTAAAAAGTTGAATCAGTACTTCTACTTTTACCAAAGTCTTTTTTAACAAAAGTGTCCGTTTCCACTTAAAGCTCCCATGTCGTGGCCATTTTTACTGATCGTAATTCCATTGTTGAGGTCTACTAAAATAGATTTACATTGTTCAATGTTCCAAACTCACATTGGTTTCTCATACAGCATCTCTGTATAGTATGTGTATTCACTCTCTGTCCTAAACGGCTTGTTGGAGCTCCTGCCCCCCCCTCCCTATGAGCCCATGGCCGTCTGCAAGACAGCGAGACCCAGCCCAAAACCAGCCCGAACACACACACACTCGGCGGGACGTTGCGAGGGTCTGCGAGACACAGCGAAACCCAGCCCGAAACAACACACACACACACCCGCAGCCTGGCTGGGAGTTTGTGTGTGTGCCCAGAGCTGAGTTCCGCGGTGTTTCGCAGACCCTCGCAACGTCCCGCCGAGTGTGTGTTTGTTCGGGCTGGTTTCGGGCTGGGTCTCGCTGTCTCACCGACCCTCGCAACGTCCCGCCAAGTGCGTGTGTGTGAGGAAGTCCGCAGATTGGTCCAAACGAGTATGTCGGATCGTAACTGGCGCGCTAAAAAAAGAACTGCCAGTTGGAAAGTTTTCTACAAGTCAAGGAAATAAAGACAAAATAGAAGATAAGACTCTACAAACATAGCAAATAAAAGATGAGAAGAAAAAAATATGTATTAATAACTTTGTGAAACAAAATTTACGACGATGTGTACTCTTGTAAAGGTCTAAACCCTTATTATTTCATTTAGAAAGTAATTAGGATAGAACTCGTGGTTCCGCGACTAGTTGGAAACATGGAGGTGTGAGGCTAAGAAGTTACGCTGAAGTGTAAAGGTTACAATGTTCTAGGGTACTGTACGAGAAGACCAAGAATGGACAGGGGAACGACACAACACCTTCCAACAAAAGACGTACATTTGGCCAAGACGTCTCAGTGTTTTGGGATTTTTCGTTTTGAGATTGCTTCTCTTCTGGAACACGATCCGACGGGGTCCTGCGGAGCACCTGCTAAAGAGAACAAGCGGAAAATAAATGAAGACCATATGTCACTGCAATTAACGCCAT
>NW_011338488.1:135915-138929 GCF_000735185.1 Notothenia coriiceps
TGAAGTCCGCACGAAGTAACGCTAGTTCATGTCAGCGACAGGACGCAATGAAGACCATCGAGAGAGAGGCGATTCACGACCAGCATCTGCATACAGGCCTTCCCCAGCAAGCAAGAGACGCTCTCAACACTTAACGTTACCTCATTGGATTCTAACAGTTTTTAAAGACAGATAATTTAATACAATAGCGTATAACAAGAACCCTTTTGTAGGCGAGTAATAATTTGTTCAAGATAATAGTTATATATAAGAGTTACTAAGAATAAACCAGTTACAGCACAATACACAGTGTATGTTTTCAGCAGATTTTAGAGACTTGACAGCACGACAGAAAGTGTATTTTTAAATAGAGAGTACACTTAATGATCATTAACAAAAGGTGAACGTTTTCTTTGCAACATTCTAAGGAACAGTATGTTGGCCGTTGTTGGTAATCACATATAATGTTCTTTATAAACCATCGTTCCTCCAATGTTACATATAACAATTGAAGAACATTCTCCCACAGAAGACATTATGGAAAATGTTTTCAAGGATGTATGTATTTTTTTTATAAAAAAGCTTGCTGTTAATGGCAAATAGAAACACGGTCATTGGTCAACGTCAGTTTATTTCGTAGAGCGCCTTTAAAAAACAAACTTGTATCAATATTGTTTGAAAGGATGTTTTAAAAAACATCTGATGATCAACGCCAATACGATTTTCCTTTTGAAAAAAACCAAACAAGCACTAAATTCATGAAGACTGTAAGCAGATATATGCATGTTGCGGTGGCAGTGTGAGTTCCACAGCTAGAATGTTACCATTCGCGTTGTTCTGGTGATATTCGAGACAGGGGGACGTATTTGTAGTGGTTCCCAAGAATGTTCTTCTGAGAAGGTAGGACCATAAACGTGTCTTTAAAAACAATTCTATAGTTGTGTGATGCGGAAACCAATAACCTTCTTAAGTATAGTTTTTGTATAACATTATTAGAACATTATGCCCTACTAGTTCTTAAAACGTTTTCAGTCGGGAAGTTTTAGTTTGGTTCCCAGAATGTTCTTCTGAAAGGTAGGATAACGTTCTCTAAAAACATTCTTAACATTTTTGGTGATAACTTTCTTAAGATGTATGAGCGCATACATCTTAATAATAAGTGCCGTTCGAATTCTCTACATCAGGGGTTCCCAACCTTTATTGTGCCAAGGACCGGCAGATGCATTAAAAAAAATGTGCGGACCGGTTGTCAATTTTAACTGATTTTAATATTTACTCACCAGCAGGTGGCGACAGAGGCTAATTGTATTTAACAGCCTGAAGAAATACCAATATGCATCCAAAACATATATAACAACGTTTAAAACCAGGATACAATTAAAACAAAAAAATTAGGACCGCTTTACAAATATTAATATAATATACAATATAATATAGCCTAACATAGGTGGCAACAGTGGCTAATTGTATGTAACAGCCTGAACAAATAATAGAACAATATGCATCCAAAACATATTAACACAGTTTAAAACCAGGATAGAATTAAAACAAATTAGGACCACTGTACACATATTGATATAACTGAAATGTCAGGGAGACCCCTGGGCTTGTTTGCCAGCCATAATAACGTCATACCGGGGCGTTCGTTCCGGCCCGAAACCAGCCCAAGCACACACACACACCCGCAGCCTGGCTGGGAGTTTGTGTGTGTGCCCAGGCTGAGTTACGCGGTGTCTCGCTGACCCCACACCAGTGAGCCAGCTCACAGTATCCGCTCCTCGCAGCAGCGAGCCTCCCAACGTCCTGCCTCGCGTGTGTGAGTGAGGAAGTCCACGGATTGGTCCAAACGTAACGGCTCTGCGGATGTAACGTTATGTTACATCACGTTACGTCACGTTACATCACTATACCCGAAATACGTCAATATACCCAGGAAGCAAACAACGGAAAAAGAGAAATGTCCAACGAGGCGTTCTGGGGCAGCATAGACAGGTCTTCTCTGTGTTAGAGTTTTACTCCCTACAGGGTGTACTTTGAGGGTTTGTGACTCTGCAGACCGTTCACATGCAGAACAACCTTCATTACACACAAGGGGACGGGTAATAACCAGAAAAGCGTGACATGGGACCTTTAAGTAAAGAGAGTGTACGTGTGTCCCCTCTGCGTATTGTTCATTGAGGCCTAAACTTTGTGAAATCTGTTTTAAATGTGGTTTTTAGAATTCTTAAAGCTGCAGAACAAAGAGCGTCTGACAGGAAACCCACAGCGAGTTCAGCCAGGCTGCAACACACAAGATTAGATATATCTTCACCTCTGTCTTCATGATTTAAACAGAAATGTTGCACAAAGCGAGGAACATCCGAAACCCTTCAGAGTGATCCTGACTCACAGCTCATGTTTAACGTTGATTCACAGGAAAGGAGAGTCATTTCGAAACCGAAAAGCATTCCATGCTCTCCTTCATTGTTTCTTTTAACGCCAAAAACAAGCATCGGGTCAAACATGTGCCCACAGGCTTCTTGAAATGCATTCTGGGAAATGTAGTTAAAGTGTAGTCATGCCTGTTTCTGATTACATTTGACTGGAAGTTTCCAACATGATGTCTCCAGATTTCATCAAACAAACAAACAAACAAACAGGCTGCAGTAGAATAGGAGGCCATTTAACACACACACACACACACACACACACACACACACACACACACACACACACACACACACACACACACACACACACACATAAGGGAAGCGAGTCCCCACACGTGACTGTGTAAACAGATTTAGGTCCCCACAAGTATAGTAATGCTAGGCCACACACAAACACGCACACACCTTGAAAGCTGATGCTGCATTCAAATGCACATACAGAAAGCTGGGAAATCCCTGTATCTTTCGAGTAAAATAAAAGTAAGCAGTTGTTTCAGCTTTGGAGTTTTTATGAAACATCCTAAATGTCCAAAAAAAACGAACTAACACACACATAGTTGAGACTCTTTAAAACACATTTACATTCACATGTGAGTGGTGTCTCAC
>NW_011338488.1:138941-141408 GCF_000735185.1 Notothenia coriiceps
CACACACACACACACACACACACACACACACACACTCACACACACACATTCACTGTTCAAACCGATGAAAAAAAAACAGAAGCCACAAAAAAGGAAATCACCGAAACGTACACACACTTTGCAAATAGAGGAATTTAAGAACACACATTCTGGCCCTGGGAAAAGCCCCTGATTGGTGCAGCAGATCTTAATCTGCTCTTCCTCTTCCTCTTCCTCTCAGAGCCTCGCATTGTGCTGGCTGTCACTCAGAGAGAACGATTGATGGTCTCTGAGAGATTAACGAGCTGTAAGAAAACTGAATAAATGTCTCATTGTGCCGGCTCGCTTCCTGAATGGAGATAAAGACTCTGAGAGGGGAGGTCTTATAATCTGAGGAAGAGAGTGGGGGGGGGGGCATGCTGTCTACTTCAGGAGTTAGTGTTTGATTAAAAGGTAAAATGCATAATGTTCACAGTCACAGAGAGTCCAGATATGGCTATTTTCAGGTTAAATCTGCCATTTTTATCCAGAAATTGACTCAATAACCCACAAAAACACTCTGTCCAAATCAGACAAGCCATTTTTTACCTTTTGTCCACACCGGAAATGTTGAGTAGCCCAAAGTTTTATGATTTACATGTACAGTACGGGTCCCCAGCACATAGAAGCTGCCGGATGCTAACTGGGAAACGTGCACAATTAGCATAAGTTGCGTTAGCATTAATCAGCATTATAGCCTATATAGTGGACTATAGTTAAACAATGGCTTGGACAGTTTTGGAGTGTTTGGGGGGTTATTGAGGATGCTGAATCCATTTATGACATTTTCAGAATCCAAAATTGGACAGATTGCCTATGTATTTGAGAAAATGATTGTCCACAGTTGAGGTACTAAATATCATCTTGAGCTCTCTACTATATATCCAATGGTTGCAACACTACTCATGGTAGTCAAAATCCGCCCACAGAGAGCACAGATATGGACGTTTTCTGGTTCAAACTGCCATTGTTGATCCTGAAAATATCAGAAATAGACTTCAGCATCCCCAATAGCCTCCTAAACCACTCCCAAAGTGTCCAAATCTACCAAGTATTTGATTTACAATTGACAACATAAATTAAATGCTAATTAACGCAACTTTCAAATTTAAAATTCAAATTCAAAATTCAAAGGCTTTATTGTCATATGCACGTATAAGCTACAGTACAGTGTAGAAATGGCAATGAAATTCTTCTGACCTGAGCTCCTCCAATGATGCAACATATACAATAAAATACAAAAGAATAAATAAAAAAGATTGCAAGAAGTCTATAAACATGTAAATAGAATATGAAATGAAATAATGTACATTAAGACTAAATGAAATACAGTTTATTGCGTTGATAATTGCCCAAGTGTGATGAGTGTATGAGGAGTGTGCGTGCATGTATGTGTGTGTGTGTGCGTGCGTGCGTGCGTGCGTGCGTGCGTGCGTGTGTGTGTGTGTGTGTGTGTGGGAGGAGTGTGGGAGGAGTGTGTGATGAGTGTGTGTGATGAGTGTGTTAGGAGTGTGCGTGCATTTGTGTGTGTGTGTGTGTGTGTGTGTGTGTGTGTGTGTGTGTGTGTGTGTGTGTGTGTGTGTGTGTGTGTGGGAGGAGTGTGGGAGGAGTGTGTGATGAGTGTGTGTGGGAGGAGTGTTGGAGGAGTGTGGGAGGAGTGTGTGATGAGTGTGTGTGATGAGTGTGTGTGTGTGTGTGTGTGTGTGTGTGTGTGTGTGTGTGTGTGTGTGTGTGTGTGTGTGTGTGTGTGTGTGTGTGTGTGTGTGTGTGTGTGGGTGTGTGTGCAGCAGGTCAGAGGTTATCTGAGGCGGAGACGCTTCCTATTAGCTGAGCTTTCATTCCTGGAAATGTAGAAAGCTGAATCTACTAAATCATCACAACAACAGAGGTCTTAAAGGTCCAGTAAATAAAACAGTTTTTCATCCCTTTAGTTACTTCTCAGATGTGGATGAATGATGTGAAATATAATCAAGTGTTAAATCAGACTTTAGTTCCACCTGGAGTAAATCCACCAGCTACCCTGCAGTATACAAAGTCATTCAAACTAGCTGCAGCTTTACCAGCTTTGAGAACACTTTCATGATCAATCATTATAAAACATATCATAGATATTATTCTGAAATGGACCAATCTGCACAACGACTACTTTTACTGTCTCTACTTTCACTATATTTTGATGATAATACTTTTCTACTTTCACTTGAGGAACATTTGGAATGCAGGACTTTTACTGTAACAGAGTATTCCTACACTCTGGTACTTCTACTTTTACTCAAGTACAAGATCTGAGTACTTCTACTTTTACTCAAGAACAAGATCTGAGTACTTCTACTTTTACTCAAGTACAAGATCTGAGTACTTCTACTTTTACTCAAGAACAAGATCTGAGTACTTCTACTTTTACTCAAGTACAAGATCTGAGTACTTCTACTTTTTACTGAAGTACAAG
>NW_011338488.1:141448-144681 GCF_000735185.1 Notothenia coriiceps
CATCGTCAAAATCCGGCTTACTTTGAGCATGTGTTTTAAACAGTTTAATCCCTTTGTGAATTGGAAGGAAGGAAACATACTTTTTAAATGTAAAGAACATGAACAAACACTTGCCTTCATTTTAATTTGATTAGATTAACATATTTTATTATTATTATTATTATAATGATTGTTGGATTATTATGGGTTGAAGTACTGCTCGTCCCTTGATCTTCGTTAAAACTATAAAAGCCCTCGCAGGATTATATTTTAATCCTTCAGCTGCTGATGGATTTTCTACTGCACTTAGATGCTTTTTAATTCCCCCACATCACCAGTACTCACATGTTACTGTGTTTTAAGTCAATTAATTCAACAGTACTTTGAATTCACTCCTGCTGAGGTTCTTTTTCTTCTTCTTGTGACTTTTTGTTGGCAGCATCTCGCCAATTCTTGCAGATTATTTGCACAACCCCTGCCCTTGCATAGTGTTAAGGTGGTGTTCCCTATGCTAATAATTAACAATTGGCCACACTCCTCCCCTTTATGATCAAATGGGATGCATCATTCAGCAATCCTGAAGGAAGTGCATACAGTACATGGATGTTGCTGTATAAGGAGTGTGTGTGTCATTATTTACACATCATTTGCCTTTGTGCTCTACTGATTTGAAATTCAATTCACTGATGCCAGCAGCTTAAGTTACACTCAGTCTGAAGTAGAGTGCTGTGTGAAAGTGGATGGGGTTAACTTTTTACAAACGCCACTGCATTCAAGTTTTATTTGCACCCACAATGCACTAGAGATACTTCAAACCTGCTGTGTGTGACTTCATCTCCACAGCATGAAGGCAACGTTTGTTTAAAGCTGATAAGATGCTTTGACAGTGAGAGAGACAAATCAAGAGGGTATCTCCTATATACTGAAAGTTAGCCTTTTTAGTACAAACTCTTTGTGAAATGTCTCTACCATTGCCACCCTTAGATCCCGCTGCACCTGCATCCCTGATCCAAATCAACACATGTACCCAATTGGTGAAGATGACGCCTGTGACAAGACAGGTGAGTGGCTGGAAAACAGATTGATCACTGAGGGATTAGGTATCAGGAAGGCTTTCTAAATGAACTCTTAAAGAGGCCCTGTCATGCTTTCCTGTCGTGGTTTTATACTGTAGGTTAGTGTGCATGTAAATGGTCTGAAAAAGGCTACAAACCCAAAGTGAAATGTTGTTAAGAAAGTAAAGTACCAGCTTCTACTGTTTTCAGAGGCGGGGTGTCTGCAGAGAGCAGTGGAAGGGAAAGATGCCTCTGATGAAGAGGAGGATGACAGAGGGATGAGAGAGGAAGGACAGGGCTGCCTGTTGGAGGTGAAGAAGAGCCGACTGCACAGCTGTGGAAAAGGGTTAGCTAACATCCAACACGCCACTGTGGACACATTTTCCATATAACATGTCTGACTTTTCCTTTCCTTTCTCCCTGCAGATGTCAGAGCCATATGGGTTCTCAGAGTCACCTGCATGATAGAAACTTCATCAGCACTTTTAAGGACAGCAGGGGGCGCTACAGCCAGAAAGGACCAAACCAAGAGCAGCCAGAGGGAGGCAGCTTTGAAAAAGAAAAGGTGGGGAGAGAGAAACGTGGTTATGATAATGGATCAAATGCAGCCTAACAAAGAGCTATTACAAACAGGTTTAAAGCTCTAGAACAGGGGTGTCCAAACTACGGCCCGGGGGCCAAATGCGGCCCGCGGACCATTTTGAATCGGCCCACAGCAAATTCAAAAAGTATAATAAAATATGGCCCACAAATGAAACTTGTGCTTGTTATATTGTACTTCTTAAACATAAATGTAAAAATATATTACACAGTATTATTCATGTGTTAATAAGAAACATTTTCTAACAAATCTACGTTGATAAGAAAAAAAAACAATGACTTATTTACATAATAAGCTTGAAATATACCCTTCATATTTCTCCTTATTATAATCAATCTGAGGCTTCTCTTTTAAGAGATGAGCTGCCAACACTCACACGCATAATTTACCTACATTTGATTGATTGTGCTAACTTATAACTGAACTTATGAGGCTACATACCTCCAGTGAGTGGCCCAGCCCTTCGTATATTGTTCTGTGTGTGGCCCTCGATGAAAAAAGTTTGGACACCCCTGCTCTAGAACCAAGTTGTCAAATCAGGTATGGGAAAAGGAGAATTACCTGTGGACTAGTCTGTAGTGAAAGAGAAAGGAAGAAGTAAAGTTGATACTGTGTTGCTTTTGCCAGAGGCCTAAAGAAGAGGAGGACAAGATGAGGCCGGAGGAGAAAGCACGTCTGTCTCTGCTGGAGGACAAACTCACTGATGCTCTCACACTGCTGCTGCAGCTACGCAACAAGGTTCACACACACACACACACACACACACACACACACACACACACACACACACACACACACACACACACACACACACACACACACACACACACACACACACACACACACACACACACACACACACATACCATGTATACANTTAGCTAACATCCAACACGCCACTGTGGACACATTTTCCATATAACATGTCTGACTTTTCCTTTCCTTTCTCCCTGCAGATGTCAGAGCCATATGGGTTCTCAGAGTCACCTGCATGATAGAAACTTCATCAGCACTTTTAAGGACAGCAGGGGGCGCTACAGCCAGAAAGGACCAAACCAAGAGCAGCCAGAGGGAGGCAGCTTTGAAAGAGAAAAGGTGGGGAGAGAGAAACGTGGTTATGATAATGGATCAAATATAGCCTAACAAAGAGCTATTACAAACAGGTTTAAAGCTCTAGAACCAAGTTGTCAAATCAGGTATGGGAAAAAGAGAATTACCTGTGGACTAGTCTGTAGTGAAAGAGAAAGGAAGAAATAAAGTTGATACTGTGTTGCTTTTGCCAGAGGCCTAAAGAAGAGGAGGACAAGATGAGGCCGGAGGAGAAAGCACGTCTGTCTCTGCTGGAGGACAAACTCACTGATGCTCTCACACTGCTGCTGCAGCTACGCAACAAGGTTCACACACACACACACACACACACACACACACACACACACACACACACACACACACACACACACACACACACACACACACACACACACCCTAACCCTAACCATTACCCTAACCCTAATCCTAAACCTAACCCTAACCCTAACCTAATGAAGTCTTCACACTAAAATTAATGATTCCCCTGTAAACAGATGTAGGTCCCCACA
>NW_011338488.1:144718-147037 GCF_000735185.1 Notothenia coriiceps
TCACACACACACACACACACACACACACACACACACATACCATGTATACATCACTTCAGGGGACATTACATTGACTTAGATGTATTTCCTTGAGACTGATCCTAACCTTAACCATAACCAACACATGCCTAACCATTACCCTAACCCTAATCCTAAACCTAACCCTAACCTAACGAAGTCTTCACACTAAAATTAATGATTCCCCTGTAAACAGATGTAGGTCCCCACAAGTATAGTAATGCTAGGCCACACACACACACACACACACACACACACACACACACACACACACACACACACACTCACACTCACACTCACACTCACACTCACACGCTCACACTTTCTCTCTCTACTGCCATCTAGTGTTTATTCCATCCTAATGGACGTGCATAGAGCTTTCAATATTAACTGTATATGTCTAGAACATATTTTATACAGCAATAATTAACATTTTTTTTTAAGAGAAGTGTATTTAAGCTTAGTGGATATGGTGAAATGCTTTAGATGCCAGGCATTTCTATGTCCAAATTTGAATTTAATTGTTCCTTTTTATGTCCTCAAGTGTTACAAAATGTGTGAAATTGTTTTATTGAATATCATTTTTATTTGAGTTTGGAAAAAAGTCCAGATTTTATTTCATAATTTCATAATGATGATTAACTTTATCTCAAAGCAGTGTTCCTATGACATGAACTAGAAAGGGATATCATAACATATGACATTATATAACATAATACAAGGTGGAGTGAAATCAAAGTGTGATTGGGCACCATGCCATTATGAAATAAAAACAGACCCATAAAACACAGAAAACAGTTTATTC
This sequence comes from Notothenia coriiceps, assembly GCF_000735185.1. Lineage (NCBI taxonomy): Eukaryota > Metazoa > Chordata > Actinopteri > Perciformes > Nototheniidae > Notothenia > Notothenia coriiceps. The sequence continues at coordinate 145,542 of NW_011338488.1, forward strand.
CATATTGAACATTCAGGGGGGAAATACTGTATGGTTCCCCACTCTAACTGTGGTACTACACCTGACAGTAATATGTTGTGCATGTTGATATGAAGCTGTGTTTGCTTTTTACTGTGTGTTTGTTTCTTTGAATAAATCTAAAAAGACAATCTCTCACTGTACCTGCAGAACGTGTCCCGCAGGACCCTGGGGAAGATAGTGATGGATACTCTGGATGTGTGCAGGACTGGAGATGGTAGGTGTGTTTTAAATACTCCAGCTTTATTCCAACCTACAATAAGTATTCAGAAAAGATAAAAAACAAATTAGTTTTAATTTCAGAGGATGAGCAAATAACACTTTAAACATCAGTTTGCACATACTACTTTAAAGCAGCTGTGTGTCTCTTGGCGTAAAGAAGTGGAATTATTTGCAGAATGATTTAAAGGGCTGTAAGAAATGTTGTATGTTTAAGAAAATGTATAAAGAAAGCGTAATTAGACAGTTGACTTTTGATTGTGTTCTGGTTTTATGTTTCAGTAATTATAAGGAACTGTGACTGAAAGAATATTGCTTTTATTTGACTATTTATGGTTATTTCATTTTTTTTTAAGAGTCCCTGCTCCTTTCCACCATGCGCTATAAAAACAAAAACTGAAAAACAACCAGTATAAGTCTACATGTTTTGTAAAGTCTACATGTTTTGTTTTAAAATAACTGCCATGTGTGGAATAAACAAATAAATAAATTCACTTGTTCGTTGTTGGAATTGTAATTGGTACATTTTCCCCGTCCAGGTCCCTGTCAGGTTCTGCAGGTCGCCGACGCTCTCTGTCTCCGGCTGTCCTCCAGGGATCTGCTGGGAATCGGAGGGGAGGATGAAGGAGGAGAGGGAGAGAAAGGCCTGGTTTCATCTTCAGGGTGTCAAACCAGCAGCGGAAACCCTCTGCTCATCTCCTGTTAGATAAAGATCTGATATTCAACTTTAAAGGTCACCTATTATACTGTTTTTCATCAATATATTATAGGTCTCAGACATGTCTCTGAAGTGTTTGGCTCCAAATACCAAACAGATCATTGCAGCATCCCATAATCCCCTCTGTTTCAGCCCTGTTTCAAAAGTGTTGATTCTCTGTCTGTCACTTTAGATGAAAATAAGGAGCCCCTCCCCACGCCCCTCTGAGAGATATTTGGTTAAAAATAACACAATAGGCGCGTTCACAACGGAGTACTTTTCCCCGTACTCTTCCCGTTTAGTTCCGTTAGTACCCCTTATGTCGCGTTCACACCAAAAAGAGTACTTAGTGCCGGGAACTTTTACCCCCATTTTTAGTGCCTGCTGAGAGCAGGTACTCTCCTGGGGGAAAAAAAGTGCCCCAGTCCTGATTGGCTGGGAGAATTGCAAGCCACGCCCCGTAAAACTCTGAAATGTTTTGTAGAGCCGCCATTTTATTATCCTCGCGTCAGCATTATTAGCATTAGAATTAAACTTATGGCAACACAAAATAAAACATGGG